>NC_056735.1:1419598593-1419601093 GCF_019279795.1 Protopterus annectens
GGAAAACCTTCCATATAGATATATAGTGCCTCTAAGTATCCCATAAACAGGTCAGCATATATGGGGGCAAGAGTAGCCCCCATAGCCGTACCTTTGACCCGTAGATACCAATTATTATTAAACTTAAAGGCATTATGTTCTAACACCAACTTTAATAAAGATAACAAAAAATCCATCTCAACCTCAGAATATAAACCAGATTGTACCATCCAATAATGAACCCCTTTAATACCCGCTTGATGTGGGATACTAATATAAAGGGATTGCACATCCAAAGTTCCCAATAGAGAATCATTAGAAAGCTGCAAATCTTCCATAATTTGTAAAAACTGTGCGGTATCCCTAATTCTAGCTCTAATTAAAGACAACAGGGGTTTAAGTTTGAATTCAAGATACTCAGATAATGGTTGAATCACTGAACCTCTACCGGCCACTATGGGCCTGTAAGGTTTTGTGAATTTCGGGAACTAAATAAAAATACTGAAATGTAGGAATTTCCACAGTTAGCTGTTCCACTAATTCACCACTAATAATATTCTGCTGTTTTATGTCCAAAAGAAACCTGTCAATAGCAGATTTAAACCCTTCACTAGGATCCATGGGTAAAGAACAATAAGAAATTAGATCAGTCAACTGTTTTCTAGCTTCCTGTTCATACTGTAATTTATCCCAAATAACTACTGCCCCTCCTTTATCCACCCCTGTTACTACTATATTCTGATTATTAGCAAGGGACTTTAGGGCTTGGTGTTCATCCACCATCAAATTATGGGAAAAACAGCTAAAAATATCCGCTTGATTAACTTGTAACTCTTGTAGCACTAACTGTTCAAAAGTCCTAACAACACTATTGTATAAAGGTTGAAAGTTAGACTTCTTGAACCAAAAAGTGGCCCTATCTTCAACTAAATGTGACCCAAATTGATGAGCAAAATTATATTTTAAATTCAAATTTCTACAAAATTGTTTAATGTCATTAACAATATCATAATGTGACACAAAAAGGAAGGCACATAATTCAGACCCTTATTTTACAACTTTAATTCACTTTCTGTAAAAGTGTACTGTGTAAGATTAACCACAATTTGGTTCACACAGCTGTGATCACCATTATGGTCCATTGTTAATCCCAATGAAACCGGATCTGTAGGGCCTACCAATTGGCCCGAAAACGCTGTTCCATACTGTCACTTCCGATGTTTGCGACCACCCCTCCTAAAGGGGTTGTAGTTTTTTTATAAACAGGTGACGCTGATGCCAACAAATCCCCTTGCTCAGTCTCTGTATCTGCATTGGAAAAGCTAGATGAAATTTCTGAAGCACTGGAAGTGGATTTTGGCCTACGTAAAATAGACCGTACCCTTTTACGCTTAGGTCTATTTTGTTCAGTATTATCAAAGCGCACACCCTTTTTATTCCTTTTCCAAGAAAACACCATATCATGTTTAAAGTCATTTATGTCCCGTTGGTACTTTCGCATTTTCCAACCCTGCAGCTCTTTATCATATTTATCCATGTCTGCCAAAAATTGTGCATACATATCTTGATAGTCACTGGACCCAACAAAAGCAGTAGTACGTTCATGACAAGCCTCTAGTTTGACAAACAAATCTGGTAACTGTTTGTCATAATAATCGACTAGTAGTTCCATAAACATATTAGAAGCAACTAATTGTATACCTCGCCACCTCTTCATAAAGACAGCATCATCACTACCCAATCCTGGTTCAAGCTGAACCCTAAGGCCATGCGGTACTATCTTAGCGTGTAAATATGCTTTCAACAGTTTGCTATGCCAAACTAGTGAACGTACCTTTTTAGTGATATCCCCTAATTGCTTAAAATGCTGCTTCATATCCAACTGGCCCAAAGTAGTAGAACGCTCATCCTCCATACTAGATCTGGTAAATATAGAAAAATCATCCTTGTCAACCATCAAATTTTCCATAAATTGTTTAAAATCAGGATGCACTGCCATATCCAAAGTGACTGTGAACCACTCAATCATGTACACTAACCTCCAACTGACCAGGATAATCCACTGCATCTCCACAAGCCCAAATTAGGCCACACGCTGGTAACAGCACTCAAAAAATAAGACAGTCCCAAAAACAAGGTGCACATATCCAGTCACGGTGCTCGGAAACAATATACAAATTATAACAGTTCCAAAATACTTCCAGCACTCGAAAATAAGAAGGCAACACGAGAGTTTAAGCATTTATTGCCAGCACAGTCTGCCCCACAGACTGGTTCCGCTTAGAAAAGCATCATCAGTGTATAGCCCAATGCATATGCGTCCTGCTTAAATCATCGTACATTTAAAGTAACAGGTCCAATTGAATGCATACTCATACAATAAACATTATGCCACACGTATACATAGCCCTTAACCCATATTACCAGTTGTAACAAACATATTCAAAAACATGTTATTAAACATATTATTAAATTGCGAATAATAAAGAATACTGAATTAATATACTACTTAAAAGTATAT
>NC_056735.1:1419943593-1419998593 GCF_019279795.1 Protopterus annectens
ACTCCAGTAGCTCTGCTCGACAGAGGCACTGGGAACTAAGGTTGGGTGGCACAATGCCAGAGTAATCCTATGGGCTATGCTTGTAAAGGCTCCAGGGCCATTAGCCTAGTACACACCTATAAACCCATGAACCTATGAACTTGCAAAAAGGTGTTTAGCTTGTTTTTGAAATCTAGAAACTGGAGACAGGAAAAACGGTTTAATATTCTGGATAAGTTTCTTCTTTCATATATTTTTTAAAAGTTTTTCTGCAAAATTGCCAAATAAATAACAAGTCTTTATCTAAGGATGCATTTAAAAGTTCTGCTTTATCATCCTTTGGAAAGGATTATAAACTTAACCAAGGGTGCCTTCTCTTAACAGTGCTAGCGGCAGATGCCCTACAGCAGAACCGTATCATAGTCAAATGGGGCACTAGGCAGGGTAATGAATCGTACCCTCCCCCCGGCCATTCCAGTGTCCCATTACTTGGCCATTTCTCCCCAGTTACCATAAACACTGTTCAGACTTGTCAGTGTGCATACTATTTCCTTCTTCTTTACTTCAACAATGATTTCAAATATTTGGATTTAAATTTAAAACTTTTATTGCAAATTTTACAGCACAAACACTGATAGACATTTGCTAAAAAATGAAACAATACAGTGTCACAATGAAAACAGACTTAGCATGGACAACAGTAAACTTCTCTGCTCTTGAAACTGAAATTAATTGAAACTGCATTGAAACTCGCATAAAAAAAAAATGCATTTGGCCAGTGGTGGATTACGTTTACCTTCGGGCTGTTTTCAAATCATAGGCCCCCTTGCACACATTTTTAGGACCAAGTATACACACACGTGTTCTTTGATTCACGTTCCTGAATGTATTAAATTATATTCCTTGTATAATACAGCACCACTTGTTAAAGTGCGTGTTAAATTTATAGTTTTGAACATATTTCTATAAACAATGAAACAAAATGTAGGAATAAATAATTACAAAACTACCCATTTCAGAATATGCCAACCATAAAAGGCTACTCAGACTTCTGCAATTACAATCCATCAATATCACTTAATATGCACATTCTCTGCAGAAGTAAAAGTCATCTTAATAATGATTCCACATTACAGAGATCTGCAACTATTGAAGAGATTGCTGCAGGCAAGCAGCTTTACATTTCTTTCATTGACAAATTCAGTCCTTGCTGAGCTTGAAGAATAAACTTCCTATGTTAGATTACAAAACAAAAATTGAGAAGCTGGTAATATTGCAATAGGGACTGGCTGGCAAGCTGACAACAGGTTCTTAGTTACTCAGTATCTCATCCTAAGGAGGACAAACTAAGGAGTGTAGGATTCCCATAACCCCTTAAATGTGCACCGCTGTATCAGCAATCTATATACATGGTGTGGGGTAGAGCTCAAAGCCTTCTGCCCAAAGGTAAGCATGCCACCTTTTGTGCTACTAACACTGCTTTCAACCTCTATAACACAAACACTTATGGCCAGTTGTTTAACAAAACAGTTGCACATTTAAAACAGACTTAGCACGAGTAACAGTAATCTCTTCCCTTGAAACTCACATCCCTTGAAAATGCACTGGGAGTTGATGTACAGTATTCAGGCTCTTGTCTCCTTTAACCAACCTACAGGGTTTGAGCCTGAGAAAGTTGATTCACTTGCCATCCCTAATTAGTGCCTTTACACGCACACACACACACACACACACACACACACACACACACACACACACACACACACACACACACACACAATTCATCTCTCTGTGTTCATGGGTCATCTCTCCAAGATCCATATCTCATTTCTGTGTGTTCATAATACACACACCTACTGAGGGAATGGTTCTGGCTCATTTCTCTCACAGCAGCAAATTGTAGCTTCCACAAGTTCTCTGAGCTCTATGTATAAATCTCATGCAAAAGAAGCAAGAAGTTCCAATGTTTAAATCTACTGTGCATGTATGCATCATAGTAAAGATGTTGTAGCACCCCCCTCCCCACCCACAGGCCCTAGGCAACTGCTTAGGTCACGTAGTTCTAAATTCAGCTCTGCACTATAAGCAGCTTCCATGTTATCATAACTACGCTTGACTGCATGCTTAGCTACATGACAGGCAGAATTACCTGTATCAAAATAATCAGATTTTATATAAAAATTAGGCACACCAGCAATAGTTTTGTCCCTTGTTCAAAGAGAAACTTTCTCAAATGAGTTTGAATGTTAATGGTATTAAAGGCTGAAGTGAGTTAAGGGTATACTTGTTGCAGAGGTGTAGCTAGGGTATAGCACAAGGGTAGCTGCCTTGGACACAAGTTGTTAGATGTGCAGAAGTGCAAGTACCAGCATTCAGAAAGTAATGACAATACTGCATTTGTGGTCAGGGCTGAAGTGCTTGAGTGCTTTGTCTGAGGTATTTAGCTGCAGCAAGCCACTTCTTACATTTGAAGTAAGTGGTTTGCTACAGTTTTCAAAAGAGAAGAACTTTTTGTTTTGTGTTTTTGTCCTCAGCTAGCCAGAGGAACTTTTTTTATTCACAGCTTAGAGTTGATCAGGGCAACAGATAAGCTAGCTACAGATCTTGATTTTTGTCATACTTGTGTAAGATTCCGTCCTTATCAATAGGAATAGCATTAGGAGAGGAAAAGATCCTAGTTACTTTGTAACTACCAAGATTAATAAAGGCTAAAAAAGCAGGTGGGTTTTTATAAAGATCCTTGTAAGACTCAGGAACTATACAAAACTGGTCTGACTGTTTAAAGACTGGAGGCTGGGAGTCAGTAGACAATGATGCAGCTGTAAAGGCATCTTCTAAAGCTCCCAAAGCTGAGTAAAGAGCAAAAGGTTGAGGAGTGTCCATGTTTAATGTTCACAGTATCTCTTTTGGGAAATCAGAGACCTCTCTGCCCTCCCATTTAAAGACATTATTCATTTTGGTTATAGTGCCCCAAAAGGAAATCTCACTGGGAGAATTTGAGGATATAAAGTGTCCCCTGTGGCAGGTTCAAATCCACAGAGGGAATCATACCGATCAACTGTCCGGATTCTTTGCCTCATTTTTTAGATTGTTCCTCATAAAATATTACATTTTTTGTTAAGTCACTGAGGACTGAAGTCATTAAATGATAATAAGAAGTTATGTTCCTACCATAACGTTCCATGTTAGTTGTCTTCTCTCGCCTTCTTTCTTGCTTGATGGGTTCGGAGCCGATCCTCGGCTCCGACTGCTTTAGCTCGAGAACTCCTTTTACCAGCTCGAGGCAGCCCCATATCCCATGATGCAAGGCAGTAAATACCCAGATCTCGTTTGTTGACAAAGGGCAATAACACCAAGCATAACATACTTCCAAAAGGAAGAAGAAACTTACAGATGGAAAAAGGACCAGGTCTGAATGGTCTTTAGCATAATAGTTTCTTATACAAGGTCTGTCCAGGCCAGGGGAAGGAGGGAAGAAGGCGAGAGAAGACACTAACATGGAACGTTATGGTAGGAACATAACTTCTAATGTTTGTCAATCTCGCCTTCATTCTTGCTTGATGGGACCCTAGCACCTCTATCCTGGGTGGCTCAATGGAACAAACTCTTGAGGACTGTAGAGCCAAAACTGGCTCTGTCCCTGGAGGCCAAGTCCAATTTGTAATGGGAAACAAAAGTGTGAGGAGTGGCCCAAGTGGCCTGCACAAATAGTGTCCAAAGGCAGTCTAGCTTGAAGGCTGTAGAAGTAGCCAAACTCCTAGTTGAATGTGCTTTAGGTTTTGAGCACAGCTGTTTTTCCCCTGATCGTATAAATTTCAGTGATGACGAAGAAAGCCATCTGGACAAAGTCACTTTAGAAACAGGAAGGCCTTTTTATTATCCGCATAGGAAACAAAAGTTGATCAGATTTCCTAAATTTTTTGTTCTGTCCAAATAATATCTAAGCTGACGGTGGACATCAAGATAATGTAGCTTTTGTTCAGCTCTATCTGAATAGTTAGGAAAAATACAGGTAGATCAATGGATTGATTCAGATTGTTGCGACCTTAGGTAAAAAGGATGGATTAGTTCTCAAAGATACTCTGTCTTTGTGAAAAATCAAATAGGGGTCGAACCGAAGAGCATGAAGTTCAGACACCCTCCTGGCAGATGTAATAGCCACTAGGAATAACGTTTTCCAAGAAAGATATTTTAGGGAACAAGAAACAGCTGGCTCAAAGGGGAAGAATCAAGGATGTCAGCACTAAATTTAGATCCCACTGAGGAGGAGGATTCCTGATTGGAGGCTTTAGTAGGAAAATTCCTTTCAAAAGGCCCTGCAGAGCCTATGGGACATAATATTATGATCTGCTATCCGACATGAAAATTAGAAATAGCAGCCAACTGAACTCTGACTGTGGAAGAAGAGGAGCCTGCATGAAAAATCTCTGCTAAGAAGTCCAGAACTGCCTGAACAGGGGCAGTAAAAGGATCTATATTTTGGGCCTTAGCCCAATAAGAACGTTCCATTTGCTTGTGTAAATCCTCCTGGTAGAGGATTTTAGTGAAGCTACAATTAAATCTCTAACTGGGTTAGAGATCAAAGGAAGCCTGGCTAAGGAAGGAAGTGGAGCAACCATGCTGTGAGGTTGAGAGAAGGGATTGACCGGTGCAGCTGACCGGATTGGTGAATCAGTAGATCTGGCACTGGGTCCAGATGCCACGGCTGCACCAAAAGGTGATGATGGAGGAACGGGAACCAAACTTGTCGAGGCCAGTAAGGGGCAATGAGAATCAATTTGGCTCTCAAAACGGTAGCTTTCTGGATCACCTGAGGGATCAGAGGAAATGGAGGAAGGCATAAGTCCCTGGGGCCAATCCTGGGTCAGAAGCGTCTCTGGGGGATGGCCTGATAGAGAAGAGGCTGAAGAAGTCTGGACATTTGCTGTTTTGGGGAGTAGCAAAAGATCGCAACATGGACCCCATTCCAGAAAAATCTCTTCCGCTCGGATTGTTTGAGAGACCACTCGTGAGGCATGAGAATAGCTCTGCTCAATCTGTCGCTATAATGTTGGTTTTCCCAGGGATATGCGTTGCTACCAGAAACCGATGAGAGGAGATCGCCCATTGCCAAAGTCTGAGCGCTTCTCGACACAAGGGTAGGACTTGGTTCCGCCCTGTTTGTTGATATACCACACTACAGACATGTTGTCTGTGTGGACTGCAATTGTCCCTGGGAAGAAAGTCGTTGAGGGCTTGCAACGTTAAAAGCACTGCTCTCATCTCCAGGACATTTATGTGCAGATGGTACTCGAGCGGTTGCCACGTCCCATGAACCATCCTGCCCTGATAATGACCCCACCCGATCAGGGAGGCATCCGTGGTGACAGTGGCTATTGGGGGGAGGTACAAAGCACCTGCCCTGGTGAACCTGAGACGATGTGATCCACCAAGCAAGATGTTCTTTGCATGTTTGTGTCACCAGAATCTGGTGACGCATTGGGAGAGTTGCTATGACCACTGTGTGAACAGCATCCACTGAAGGAGGCGCATGTAGAATCGAGCCAGGGAAAGAGTAATGGCCGCAGCCATGAGACCTAATACCTTTAGAACCATTCTGGCCTGTACTTTCTTGCTGGCCAGAATGATCCTGACATGAGTCTGAATGTCTGAAACTCTTTGTTCTGTAAGGGTAGCTGACATCCGAACAGTGTTTAAGTTTGCCTATGAAGGTAATAGACTGGCAGGCGATAAGGATGACTTTTCGAGTTGACTGAGATGCCCAAATGGGAACAAAGGTCTATTGTGTAATCCCTGGCTTTATAAGCTGATGCCTGGTGGTGGCTGAAAGGAGCCAGTCGGGAAACACCTGGAATCCTTGGCGTCTCAGGTGAGCCGTGACCACTGCCATGCATTTGAACACTCTGGGGCTGTAGTGAGACCAAAGGGCAGGGCTCTGAACTGGAAATGACTGGACCCCAGCGCGGAGAAACCTCCTGGGCGTCTGTGAATTTTGATGTGATAATGCATCCTGAAGATCTATTGAGCACATCCAGTTGTCCTTCTGTAAGAAGGGCAGAATTGACTGAAGAGTGACCATTCGAATCTTGTCTTCCTGACAGACTTGTTGAGTCTGCTGAGATCAATATTGGTCTCCAGTCTCCCGTCTTTTGGGACCAAAAGAACCTTGAGTAGATTCCGGCTCTGAATGGTCTGTTGTAACTGGCTGAATGGCTCTTTTGCAGTAGTTTTGCGATTTCTAACTCTGCAATGTCCCTTAGACCGGTGGTACATCTGGAAGGGAACTTGAGGGAAGGACTTTCCTCGAAAGGAATTATGTAACCCTTGGATATGATCGACTGTACCCATCTGTCTTGAGTGAGGGAATGCCAGGCTTCTGGGTACAGTGATAATCTTCCCCGACTGCCTCCAAGGAGGGACAGCCGGGCAACACCTCAGGGATGCTGAAAGGGCTTATCAGAGAGAGGCTCCCTTTCCCTGGTTCTTCGGACCCCCTCTGCCTCTAGAGCGTCTGTTGTTGTTACCCCTCTGCCTCTAGGGGTAAACTGACCACGTGAATCCAGCGTAACTCCTTACGGAACCACATCTTCCACCCTTCTGACCCTTGGGATAAGGCCTAGAAGGGTGGAAAACGGACTCCAACAGCAGAAAGAGTCTTGCCGTCCTGCTCGCACCTGGTCAAGGTCTCCTTCACCTGAGGGCCAAACAAAGCTGACCCATCAAAGGAGAATTTGTGAAGGCCTTAAAGGGATCCGCAAAATCACATAGCCGCATCCAGGCTTGGCGTCTAAGAGCACACCTGTGCCTGCGGGCTCCATCCGCAGCATAAGATATTAGCCGCATGGAGGAGTTAGCAATGGAATTGAGGGTTCCTAGCTGAAGCAATCTTTCTTGAGCCCCTGCAGCTGTAGGATCCTGAACTACTTCTCCCAGCTCCTTCAGGATATCTCTCTGGAGTCTGGTGAAGTGACAAAAGATAATTCAGCGACGCATAGCAAAGGTCGCTGAGGAAAACATCCGCTTGCTACCTATCCATGGTCCTAGAGTCCTTATTAGGAGGATGGGCACGGAAGGATCTGCAAGTTTTTGGTGGCAGCCACCACCATGGCATCAGCGGGGACACCCTTGGTTAGGGTGCTTGTCACTAGGGGCAGTGATAAATTTAGAAGGCCTCCTAGGGACTGGCTCTACAGAGTCAGGAGCTGTCCACGCCTTTCGCAATAACCTGCATAAGGGGTCGAAGGCGGAGACACCCAGGAGGTGGAGGGCCGAGATCCAAACGCCTCTAGGTATACTGACTCATCCTCAGAGGGATTGTTGGTGGGCCAGTTTCCCTCTGTTTGAGAAGTTCTAGGATGTCTGAAAGGAGACATCCTCAGAGAGGGGATCTAGGGATCCCTCTGACTCATCAAAGTCAGTATCCAAGTGACAGACTCGGGGAGTCTACATGCTTCCTCTTACAAGTCCTTCTTCCTAGGAGGATCTCCCGACATCAGGAGAATCCTCGGAAGAGGGAAATTCCCAATGGGAAACCTGAGGCGGAGGATCTCTGGGTCCTGTAGCAAGAGAAGTGGCAGAGATGTCAACAGGTACCATAGAGGAGGAGCTACGGAAGAGACTGCTGACTGATACCAGTGGCCAGTACTCTTCATCACCTCGAATGCTCCCTCCCAGGCAGGTCCGAGAGAACCCGCCGAAGAGCTAGGAACTCCAGGAACCACCGAAGGGAAGTCTCGAGGCAGATGTCGGAGCCGAGCTCACCAAGGCCGAGGCTCCAAGGGAAGCTCGGACAAGGGTCCGATGCCACTCACCCCTCGGAGGAGACCATGGAAGCCCGACCACCGAATCCCTCTAAGGAAGAGGAGATAAGAGTAGGGGCTGAAGGAACAGAAGGGTATCCGCCTCCAGCCGTAGCAGTAACCATGCCCGAAGACTCCAACTCAAGCTCTGGGGTAGAGTTGAAGGAGGAACTGTAACGGGTGTGGACCAACAGTCGTCTGCTGAGACGGACTGTGTAGCATTTGGGCCAGTACCTGTGACTTGAGTAATCTACTGACCACTCTCTCTAGGTCATGGTCTGACAACCTGGATGACCTTGAAGATCGGCTCCGATGGCTCCGTTCCGATAGAAGAGGCGGCCGAAAGTACCGGCCCAAAGGAAGGAGACCCCGACCTCTTCCTGGAATGGGCCATCGGAGCCGATACTACTGATCCTGTCGGCACCGACTTCCGGGCCCGACAGAGCGTCTCGAATGTATCGCTCCAGCGGCCGATACACAGCCCAAAAGCACGGTGTCGGAGCGATCGGGCCGACACCGATGCCTGTGCCACATGGGTGTCGGAGCCATCGAGCCGACACAAAACAGATGTCATAGCTTTGTGGATCCAGAATCGGGCTTAGAAACAAGCCTGGGCCTTGGCAGTTTTGTTGATTTTGTGGAGCCGACTTGGAGAGCCCTCCGGCTTAAGAGACCCTGAGAATCAACTTACTCCTGCAGGACTCTCTGGCTGAAGGAGTGACAAATACACAGGAGTCCTGCAGGTGAAGAGGCCCAAACAATACAGGCAAGAAGTGTGACCGTCTGTCAGAGACATTTTCTGACAGCACGAGTCACACTTCTTAAAACCTGAAACCCTCTCCTTAGACATAGTGTCTACACAACACACACACACACCAGTCAAAATTAAATTAAACCAAATACCAAGAGGTATTTTATAAAAACACCAACACACACACACCCTAAGGGGGAGATGGGATAGGAAAATTGACTAACTAAAATTAACGGAGACAGTAAAATTCTGTCAGAAAAGGGATAAACTAGAGTTAAAACTAAATATAAAGTTTTTTGACTAAAGGGGCTTAAAACTCACAAAAGTGAACTACTTACCAGGAGCTGGTAAAAGAAGACCTCCCAAGCGGAGATCTGGGTATTTACTGCCTTGCATCATGGGATATGGGGCTGCCTCGAGCTGGTAAAGGAGTTCTCGAGCTAAAGCAAGTGCATGTGCGGGCCGAGGATGCACCCGAACCCATCAAGCAAGAATGAAGGCGAGATTGACAACTTAACATCAGACATTTGAATTTCAGATTTCATATCCTCCAGAAAATGCATGATAATACAGAACCTGTTATTCTATAAACTTTCTTATAGGTTCATAGGTGTTTACTAGGCTAGCAACAACAAAGACCTTTTTAAGACCAGCCATGCATCCCAAATCTCTAACATGTTCTGGTACCCTTGATAAGTGTAAGCAGGGGCTTGGAAGGTGAAACATTTACAAGCAGGGTCCTAAAAGATGAACCATTTACAGGCCGCCTGTGTCCATTAGAGACATAGGTGCCAAACCAGGGATGAATTTCCTGTTACCCATCCAATTTTTCAAGTTACACTTGAATTGGGTTAGGGTCTGGAGGAACTCTGCTTTACATGGATGGGGAGCCTGTTCTAGAGAAGGGGTAGTCTCTGGGATACATACCTGTCTCTCTATCAGGTCCTGTTTATATCACAGGCAAGGTTTATGTCTTTAGAGGATGTAATTCTGGTGCTGCTTATTTTGCAGATATGCAGGAGGTCCATCAGAGTGGGGTCTGACCATACCTTGCATACCAGTCATAGATCATCCCTCAAAAGCCTGTAGGAGACAGAATACAGGGGGATAGGGTCTTGAGACGGTCTGCACAGGACATGTTACTTACACCCTGTAATCTTTTAATGAGGAACCTCTGTGGACATTCCAATTGTTGGCTATGACTGGTTAGGTACATACCAAAGGGGGTATTGTACTCAATGACAGGTCTGATGAATGCTGAATAGAGTGAAACAATGACTTCCTTGGACCTAGATGCTATACATTTGTTTATAAGTCGTATAACACAGAAATATTTCCTCACTACTGTAGACACGTGATGGTCAAAGGCTAGATTATTGTCTGCATGTGTCCCTACGTCCCTGACTACTGGATCAACTCTTAGGGGTGTGTTATCAATATGGTAGTTACCGGAGTGGATGACTTCGCAAAGGATACTATTATGCATTTTTTGTCATTTAGTTTTAGTCCATGGCTCTTTCATCAGTTGATTGTCTGTGTCAGCCCTTCTTGGAGAACATTTGTGTCAGTGGGCTATTCAATGACAGCTCCTAATTTGCAATCATCTGCAAATTTAGTCAGCCAGAAGCCACTGAAGTTGGCCTTAACTTCAGAGAAGTAAATGCCAAAAAGGAGCGGTCTCAGGACAAATCCCTGAGGGTCTTAATTTGTGAATGGCATCTTTGTAGAAGTGGACTCCGCAATTCTAACTTCCTGGGTCCTTTCTGTGAGCCAGCTGGCTATCTACTGGGTGACATAAGGGTTTGTACCTAACCTCTTAAGTTTGTCAAAAATGCCCAAATGGGGATTATGTCAAATACCTTGGCCAGGTCAAGGTAGGCAGTGTGAACCATTTTGTCCTCATCCATTACTTTGGTGACTTTCTCAAAGAAGCTCACCAGGTTGAGTAGGCGTGACCTGCCTTGATGAAAACAGACTAGGCTGGGTCCAGTGTCTGGAAGGTTTCGTATGTCATTACTCATCATTTCCATAATTATGCTTTGCATACAAGACTAGTGAGACTTATGGGTCTGTGGTTTCTGGGATCTGTAAATGGCCCACTTTTGTGCAGAGGGATGACTGTTGCTGTTTTCCATTCATGAGGCATGAAGCCTGTTTGGAGGCTACAGTTAAATAGCAATAATAGAGGGCTTGATAGATCTTGTTTCATGCCATTTTGAAGGCATCCTGGGATACTGTCTTGGCCCATTGATGCAGTGTTCTTCGCCTTACAGAGCGCATTAAGGACCTGTTCCCTAGTGATAGCAGGAGGAGTTATATTTGATGGTATTTCTTGAGGGAAGGTTGATGGGGAGAGTGGAGTAAAGTTGGAGCTGAATTTGTTTTAGGTATATAAGAGCAATAGTTAAAAATTTTACCTGATTTTGAGCCTTTGTCCCCATCTTATTTTTTTTGGCTTTGTCCAGATTTCTTCTGCTAAGATGTTGAGATGTGAAGGGTGGAGAAGATTCTGTGAAAGATAATCTGGGCCCTCATGGTCACAGCCATAAACGCCTTTCCCCGAAGAGCGGGAATCTCTGCCCTAGGCATGAGTGCGTGCATGTGTGTGCCTTCCGTGGAAGGTTGGGCACCAGGCTGGCAACTCAACACCGTAAAATTCCACTGCCAAAAATGAGCGGACAGGTGATCTACTTTGGTGGCCCCTAACTGGGAAAAGCTGAAAGAAGAAGTGATTCAGGGGTGAGAAGAATTAATTAGGCATGATCATTGTATAGAGGTGTGTTAAAAATCCCATCTCACAGAAAGTAGATGACAAATTATTTTAAGCACCATTCACAGGAGAGAATCTAGAATTACAGTTTTTGCAGTTTCAGATGTTGAAAAGATATACTAGTCAATAATTATGTGATGGTACTTTTCTTGTGCAGTGCAACTGCCTACTGGTTGAATATAATGAAATGCAAATGATTCACAGGGCCAATTTAGAGTATCCAATCCACCTACAGCATGTCTTTGGGATGTGGGAGGAAACCGGAGCACCCAGAGAAAACCCACGCGACCACAGGGAGGACATGCAGACTCCACACAGAAGGCACCCCAGCCGAGGATCGAATCAGAAAACCTCTTGCTGTGAGGTGTCAACGCTAACCGCTCCACCAGCAGGGCCACCCCTCACCCCTGAATCACTACAACTCACTAATAACAAAATTCACCCTGTACATTCATAAAACATAAATTAGGAATTCTATTTTTTGTACTTCCACTGTTGCACAAAAATATGATTTTCAGCACACTTAGATAATATCAATACAACAACCTTGTACAAATGTTTGTTTCATGAAAACAGCAATACTAAATGCCTGCATAACTGTTTGCTCTTCCTTTATACTCACCCAGTCACCCTCTCTCCTCCCTACGATCACATCTAGCATATTCAGGCCACTCTTTTTGAATAATCAGAAGCTATCACATAATAGCCAATAACAACATGCTATGTTAAAAGCCTAAATCATACATACAATAAATTTTTATGCCTATATGCATCCTGGCTACTTCCACTTTCACTACTACTAGTTTTACAGCACCTGGTGTCATCACGCAGTTTTCAAAGATTAGACCACCACAGCATCAGTATGAAAATAAGTTTCAGATTCTACATATAGATACCAGGCATCAGTCTACTCAACCTGTGTGATAATTTGAAGTAAGTACAAAAGAGAAATAAACTACCATTTATCTCTAGGAAGACAAGCCCTAAGCAAAGCTATTTAAAAACATTATTCATATAATTTTAACAACTCTTCATCACTTGCATCACTCTCCAGCAATGCCTTGCCCAACCCATGCCTACTGAATAATACAATTATTTCTGATTCTATCAACATCTGGTCAACTATTAGAGGGCTTAAACTGGTAAAACAGGTCTATATGTGATATCATCTGCTTTCAAAGTTTTTTTACATTTCCATCATATATTTTCTTCAGTTTTATTAACTAAAAATAATTTGTAAGGAGTAATAAAGATCCAGTGTAAATACTTCCAAGAGAAGATTCCCCAATAATTACAAGAGGAAGTACATTTTAAAAAACACAATTCAAATGCATTTATGACCCCTTGGTTTCCTATCTCAAACTCTTTTTTTTTTATTCAGTTATATGAGAAGCAACCAGCTCATTCCTGCAACTGAAGAAAATTACATTTTTACATTTCAATTACAACTTTCATAAATTTTCTTTCCTTTCATCTCCATTTTTTTTACATTCACAGAGAAATATCACAAGGTTGTACACATTTTCCAGCACAGGAAACACACATAATTGTTGATTTCACACAGCTTAAATAAAGCTTTATAAATGTGTTACCAATCTGAAATAAGAAAGAAAAATATATCACATTTTAAATAAGTAATAATTTTTTCCCTGGTACTGCATATAAAATCACAGAAATTAATTACCAAGAGAATTATGGCAAGCATTTTACACACAATAGTCTTAAGCAGTGTAAATCTTAGTTTTAACAGTAAAAGAACAACAGGAGTTTCACACTATTTACAAAATAACCACAAAAATATGACTTAGCAACTCCCAGTAACACAAAATCATTTATTGACACTTCCAGACTGAGCACTTTCGTCCATTAGGAATGCATATGAATCCCTCACTTTTATCTTGACTGGTTTGTCATCACATTCCTTGGACATTTCTACAAACCAGACCTTCTAACAACAGACCAGCAAAAATAAAAGTGAGGGATTCTAATGAAGTCTTAATGGATGAAAGGATTCACTCTGGCAGTGTCTTTAAACTGATTCTATCTTACTGCTAGCTACTGAGTCCTACACACTTATTTTGTGGTTATTATTTTTTTTTCTGTGAAGTTGAATTGTATGTAGTAGTGGGAGATGTAGTCTGTGCTTAACTTGAAGTTTATAATATAAGTTGGGAGACAGTGTGAGTTAAGCAAATAGAAGAGGGACACGAGTTGAAACAATTATAATAAAAGGGATGAGTTAGAGGTGCTGTAGATTTTTTGTAATGTGTACCATGAGATATGTCTGATGGAAGGATAGTGGAGGAATGAGGTTAGTAAAGAGAGTAGTTTACAAGTTTCAGCATAGGTGACTAAGTGAAGGGCTGGGAGAAAGAGTTGTCATTTATATATGTATGCCAGATGGTGTAAATGAAGGACTTCCAAGAAGGGATTAACCATCAGGTTACCCAATTAATGAAGAAGCATTTGCATTGTGTTTATTTAAATTGGTAGTGCATTATTTCTAAACAGAATTTTGGGTAGGTACGAATTCCACAGTTGGAGCTAATTACGAAAACAAAATTGCCACTGACTCTAAAGACAACCACAAAGCATTCTATAGCTATGTCAAGAATCTCAATGGCAAGACTCAGATCTGCTCTGAGTTACAGCACACTGGCACTAAATACACAGAACCAACTGATATTGCCAACATCCTGGCAGATAGGTTCAGTGCTAACTTTACCCCCTCTCACCCCCTAGAGGGCCCATCTCTACACCGGAAGAATGCAAAGTTCCTGTAATCACGGCTGCACAGGTAAAAAACACACTCTCTAAAGCCAAGAACACAGCATCCATGGGACCTGACAATATCCCAGGCTGCATTCTACATGAACTACAGAACGAACTGGCACACCCACCTAAGTACCATGTTCAATCAAAGCATCACCTCAGGCTTTATGCCCACTGAATGGCGCACCGTGACAGTTATCACACTCCACAAAGGGGGAGCCACAACAGACCCCGGGAACTACCGCCCCATTAGCCTGACGAGCCTTGTCTGCAAGGCCATGGAACGTATCATAATGGAACTCATAAACAAAGACATTGGTGATCTCCAAACTCTGGACCCCACCCAGTTCAGGTTTGTAAAAGGCAGATCATGTCTCCTAAACCTGATAGACTTCTTTGAAGCAGTCACCAAAGCCATAGATGAGGGTAAGGTGGTTCACACAGCCTATCTAGATCTCGCCAAGGCTTTTGATACCATCCCCCACTCTGGAATTCTAGATAAACTCACTAAACTAGGTATAAATCCCTATGTCACAAGATGGGTTGCCAACTGGCTCACGGACAGAACTCACACTGTGAAAGTAGCAAAATCCAAATCTGACTTCAGACCAGTCACAAGTGGAGTACCACAGGGTTCAGTCCTGGGTCCTCTCCTGCTTGGTACAGGCTAACACAGAAGGTCTTTGGCTAACAAAGTTTGCAGATGACTGCAAACTGAGAGCCATAATTGAAACTCCTAACGATGTGGACATCCTACAAAAGTGCCTCACTGAGACAGATGCCTGGTGTCAAAGCCATGGCCTGAAGCTCAATGCCAAAAAGTGCATTGTCATCCCCTTTGGTAAAAACTCTGTGCCCATGAACTACCACATAGGTGGTAGTCTACTTAACACCCAAAGTGTGATAAGAGACCTTGGGACACAGGTGGACAGTAGTCTCTCCTTTGATAATCACATTGCCACAGTGGTCAGGAAATCCTTCTACGTGGCACACCTCATCACAAAAGGTTTCTCATCCAGAAAAAAAGAGGTCATTGCTCCCCTCTACTCATCACTCATTAGAACCATTATAGAATACAGCGCCCCTTTTGGTATGTACCTTACAAGACATCTACAACAACTGGAGAGGCCACAGAAATGCCTCACAAAGAGGATTACTGGCCTCAAACAGATAACCTACGCAGACTGTCTAAAAAAACTCCAGCTTTACTCCGTCGTATATCGCCTACTCAGTGGCAGTCTCTGCCTAACATACAAAGCTATGTCAAACCCAGAGATGTTGGACATGCTCCACTTAAAGAAATCCCAATCCCTCCAAACTACACGCTCTAGGGACCTAAACCTTGTCACCACAATAAACAGGACATGCTGGTGGGATAGATTCTTGTCCCAGAGACTTCCCATACTCTGGAACAGACTACCTATCTATGTCAAACAGAGCTCCTCATTGGCACTCTTCAAGAAAAATCTTGATGATTGGATGGGAAATAGGAAATTCACCCCGGGGATCACTTCTGTGGCTCTGCTCGACTGGGGCACAGGAAAATAATTTTCTTGGGTGGCGAAAGCCAGGGTACCTTTTTGGCTAGGCTTATATAGGCCCTAGGGCCAATAGCCTAGTACCTACCTATGAACCTATGAGTGTTTCACATATTTTAGGAGGTAGTATGAAAGCTAATGCTATGCTGAATGCAGTTTGTTAAGAAGTGTTCAGAAGGAGGGATGAATCCGTTACAGTAATGGGTGGATTTTTCTGAAAGTCTTCTATCAATGAAGTAGAAAGAGTTTATGTTGACAAGTTTATATATAAGAAATGGTATCAGGAATACAGATCTTTGTTGTTTGACTGGGAGTCATTTAACCTTTGAAAGAGTAAGGCAATGATGTTCACTTTGAAGTGACTGAGTTATAAACCTGAACATACTATTATTTGAGGAACTTTGTAGGATAGTTAGTGGCCAACACATGGTTCAGCAAGACAGTCAGAAGACCACAAACAAGAGTGGCCAACAGGCAACTCGAGTTGACTTCTTCCTAGTAAGGAAGGGGCAATAGGGTAGAATCAGTGATTGCAAAGTCATCCCAGTGAAACAGTTGGCCGACAGCATACAATCAGTTGCAAGAAGTGGTCAAAGAAGGCATTAAGATCAACATAAACCAGGCTGAAGACCTGGAGGTTCAATGGAGAAAAACTTCAAAAGTTCAAGGAAATACTCATGACTTTAGTACCTCAGAGGAAGAGGAAATAAGTGGAGTTGAAGAAGAATGGTAACACCTTAAAACAGCATGTGTGAGGACCATAGAACAAATATGTGACTGAGTCAAGTATGAAAACAATGTACTTAAAGAAAACTGGTGGTGGAATGCAGAAGTCAAGGAATATATCAAAAGAAAGGAGGATTGCAGGAAAAAGTGGGAGACAGAAAAGAAGACCAGGATAAGAAGGAAAACTGGTTGGCTGAGAAACAGGCTAAGAGAGCTGTTGGCAATAGAGAAGAAGAAAGCATAAGAATCACTCTACCATCTACTGGAAAGTGATTCAGGAGATGGCACATGAAAGTCTATCATTAGCAAGGCAAAGACAGAAAGATAAAAAAGATACTCTTCAGGCACCATTCATATCAGATTCCAGCAACAGCCTGCTTACCAATCCACAGGACATCAAACTCAGATGGAAGGAGTACTTCCATCAGCTTCTAAATGAAGAAAATCCCATAGAATTTGTTCTGCTTAAGACACAGCTATGCTGAAAGAAGAAAAGGGCCCACTCTAGAAGACGTAAGAGCAGCCGTAAGGAAAATGAAGTCAGGGAAAGCAGCAGACTCAGATGAGATCACAGCAGATATGATCAAGATGTTGGATGAATTGAGTAAGCTAGAAGTACGGCAATGGAAGCATTTGCATTTCCTGATTTAATAATAAGGTTAATTAGGAGGACATATTAGGGATCTGAGGCAAAAATTAAAGTGGGAGGTTTCCTCTCTGATAAGTTGTGACTGAACAGAGGGACCAGAGAGGGCTGTCCACTTTCCCCTTAGAGACATCTGCAAAGATGTAACTGGTATGTTAATCAAGAAATTTGGCCTTATTTGTAGATAATATTATTCTGTACCTGATAAAACCAGAAATGGCATCTGAGTGTTGTGGAACATTCTGAGACAAATTTGAAGTCTTTTCAGGATATAAAATTAATGAATACAAAACAAAGGCTATAGCTGTAAAGTATGCACCCACACATCAATTGTTTCAGCAATACCCACATTTATGGGGATATAATAAAATGAAAAATATAGGAGTATGGGTTAAAAGGAATTCTGTTATGACAGCTAAGGATATGTGGCAAGAGTCTACACAAAGGATAATACCAAAACTAAGAAACTGGAAACTCTTTTTATGGATATGCATAGCAAGATATGAGAAGTGAAAATGTTCTCAGTCCCTTTACTTTTATATACAGGTCAGACATAGTTTTTTCAACTTGAGGAAAAGTTTTGGACAGTTAGTAATAATGAGTTGAAGGATTTTATCTGGAAGGGGAAGAGGGCAAGTGTCAAGTGGGATACGTTGATCCTTCCAATAGAATAAGGTGGTTTAGATTACCTGATTTAAAGGGATATTTTACAGTTACACAGTTAAGGCTGATGTACATAAAACAAGCAGAAAGGTATAACTCAAAGTGGAAAGGGATGATAATGATGAAGCAGAGGAGGAATTCAAGAAATAAGAGAGTGCAATTTTGGATGCAGATCCTTGAGAATAACAATAGCCATACAGAATAGTACATTCATAAAGCAGCAGAAAGTATTCAAAGAACTAAGCCAAAACGAGAATGGAGAAAGGAGATACTGCTGATAGGGATGACTGCAAATAAGGTACAGAGAATAGGCAAGTGGGGAGTGAAATTTACTGGAGAAAACTGGCAAAGGAACCAAGGTGCTTAGAGCAAATAACAGGTAATGGAAAGGTAATAAAATGTGAAGAGGCCAAGAAGACATTTGGATTGCAGGCTAGAGAATAACAACTTCCATGTCAGGGATTGCTATCAGAATATAGACAAAGGGAAAGCGATAGGGGAATCCTAAATGATAGAGCTGCTCTGGTAGAGTTTTAAGTTGTAGAATAACTATAAGAATCAAGCAGAGGAGGTTAGAAAAGAGGGTCTATATTAGGTTCATAGGTTTATACTAGGCTATCTGCCCTAAGGCATTTATAAGCCTAGCCCAAATTTTTGTGGCTTACGCCACCCCTTATATGAAAAAATACTGTGCCCATTAGTTTGTTGTGCCTCTGTCCAGCAGTGACACAGAGATGATTCCCGGGGTAAACCTACGATCTCCCATCCACAGGTCTAGATTTCTCTTGAACAGAGTCAGCGAGGTGCTCTGCCTCACATGGACCGGGATTTTATTCCACAGCATAGGGAGTCTCTGAGTGATAAATCTATCCCTCTTGCACGTCCTATTTATATCCGTGCTAAGGTTTAAGTCGCTCTAGTGGTTTTGGTGGATTTGGATTTTTGAGGTGGAGCATGTCCATTAATTCGGGTTGGACATGGCCTTGTATGTCAGGCACATGTCACCTCTGAGCAGACGGTATGCGACTGAATAGAGCTGGAGTTTCTTCAATCTGGCAGCATATGACAGATTTTGGAGTCCCTTTATCCTTTTGGTGAGGAACTTTTGGGGTCTCTCCAATTGCTGCAGATGTCGGGTGAGATACATCCCGAATGGGGCATTGTACTCGATCATTGGTCTGATAAGTGAAGAGTACAGGGAACAATAACCTCACTAGATCTGGATGTGAATCCTTCATGATCAGGTGGGCAATGTAGAAGGTCTTTCTAACCACTTTAGCAATGTGAGTGTCAAAAGAAAGGCCACTGTCAACCTGGGTCCCCAGGTCCCTGATAACCTCTTCTGTGCTTAGTGGATTGCCACCTATATGGTAGCTTGGGGTTACCTTGTTTTTCCCGAAGGGTATGACTATACATTTTTGGCGTTTAACTTCAGGCCATGGCTCTGGCACCAGCTATCTGTTTCCGTGAGTCCCTTCTGAAGGATATCCGTGTCTGATGCACTTTCCACTATGGCGCCCAGTTTGCAGTCGTCTGCAAACTTTGTCAGCTAAAGTCCTCCTATGTTGGCCTGTACTTCTGAGAAGTAGATGCCAAACAATAGGGGCCAAGGACCGAGCCTGTGGGACACCACTTGTGACCGGCTTGGAGTCTGACACAGCGCCAACAACTCTAACCCTGTGGGTTCTGTCCTTAAGCCAGTTTGCAACCCATCTTGTGACATATGGGTTTACATTTAAGCTGGTAAGTTTTTCTACAATACCCGAGTGGGGTATTGTGTCGAAAGCTCGAAAGCTTGCAAGGTCAAGGTAGGCTGTATGGACTGCCTTGCCTCATCAATGGCCTTGGTGACTGTTTCGAAGAAGTCAACCAAGTTCAAAAGGCATGATCTTCCCTTGACAAAGCCAAACTGGGTTGGGTCCAATGTCTGCAAGTCCCCTATATCTTTGTTTATGAGCTCCATTATGATCCTCTCCATAGCTTTGCAGACTAGACTTGTTAAGCTTATGGGGCGGTAATTACCAGGGTCCGCCTTTGTGGAGTGGGACTACAGCCACTCCTTGGGCACGTATCCTGTGGTAAGGCTGAGATTAAACAGCTGCCTTATGTGCGGGTTTAATTCCTCATTTAGCTCATGTAGCACACAGCCGGGGACACCATCTGGTCCCATTGATGCTGTGTTTTTAGCTTTAGAGAGTGCAGCTTTCACCTGCGCATTTGAGATGTCCGGGAGGCTACACTCGGCTGGGATAGTTATCTCTCCTTTAGGGGAGAGGGGTGAAGTTTGCACTGAACCTGTCTGCCAGTATGTTGGCAATGTCTGTGGGTTCAGTGATTTTGTATCATTTTGGACTAATTCTGAGCATATCTGGGAGTTTCCACCCAGGTTCCTAACATAGCTGAAAAAGGCCTTATGATTGTCCTTTGAATCCATGGCAATTTTTCTCTCAAAATTGGCCTTAGTTGATTTTATGAGTGCTCGTATTTTTACTAATAATGATCAGGGTGACTTCCCTTTTATGGATTTTGTTCTATCATGTAATAGCTTTCTCCTCTTATTGTAAAGTTTGTTAATGGCTGGGGTCCACCAGACTGGACGTTTGCCCTTTGTGGAAAGAGTCTTGGTTTTATTTGGGATTGCCTGATCCATGCAGTCCTGGAGGTGTTCATAGAAGGCATTTGTAAGGGCTTCCGCAGCTTGGGTTGTGGTTTCCACTGGCTCAGGGGCCTTGAAGGATACCACACCAGTCTTGAGTAGTGTGAAGTTTGCTTTAGAGAAGTTCTTCACTATGGTCTTTTTGTTTGGGGTGGGGGCGGATGTGGATTTCCAGTGAGATTAGTTTATGATCAGATCTCACCAGTGAGGGATATACTTCCGGTGTGGAGCATTTTGTCCCCATGTTTGTGACAATGAGATCTAATATATTTTCTCCTCTCGTGGGAACAGTGACTAGCTGTTCCATGGCATTTGAATTTATGAACTCCAGGAACCAGAAAGTTAGGGCTTGAGTAATGTTCCCAGTCTATATTCGGGTAGTTGATGTCACCCAATATGATGGTGTTTGGAGATACATTTATACCCTCCAGTGTCTTCAGGAAGACTGTGTGGGGTTCCTGAGTTTGAGAGGGTGGCCTGTAGCATGCTACAATTTGTAGAGCAGTTTTGCCTATGGTTAGTTGCACCAGGATGGTTTCCGAGCTTCGTGCGTTGCACCAACCTGGAGGTGTGGGTATCCTTTATGAATATGGATACACCCCTCCTTTTGTGGTGTGGTCCGGGTTTTGGGGCGCATGATATGAGGTAAAACCTAATAGTGCCGGGTGCTCTCAGGAGCCTTGAACCAGGTTTCAGTTACAGCACAGACATCGATGTTCTCCATACTGAGAAGGGCCTCGAGTGCATGCATTTTGAGATTTAGACTTCTGGCATTGAGCAGCATTACTCTCAGTTTCTTCCCATTTTTGTTTTCTAGGGTGGTAGGTTTAGAATTTGAGCCTTGCCTAAAAGGCACTATGGGGTGGCAAGAGCCTTAGCCAATATCCGGAATCCCAGGGTGACAGGTGCAAGCCGGCGTGGCTTGTCAAGCATGTCATCCCAGGCAGACAGACACTGGATCCCCTTTGAATGACACCAGACATTAAGCCAATTGTTAAAGCTGATCATCTTGTCTCTATATTGTGGCATCATTCTTGGTGAAGGAAGGATACTGCTCAGGGTTAGGTCATACCTGCCTGGGCTACATAATCAGAGAGCTCCTCTATGTCTCTTTTCATGTAGTCCAGGCACACCAACATGGACAATGACTGTGTCATATTTGTACTTGCCGTGGAGTGACCCGAGTGCTTGTGTTATGTGGCGGATTCTAGCGCCCGATAGGCAGCTTACTGTGACCCTCTCCTTGTTCAGCCTGGTGAGTGGGACGTCAGTGTGTCTGACTATGGAGTCACCTATGACAAGTATGTTTGGTGTTGTATTTGGCCTTAAGGGCTGTGACTGCTTTGCACACTGCTTTTGTGGTTTATGTGTTGCTTGTGGGGTGTCTTGAGGTAGCAGTTGTTTGGGTGTCTGCTTTGGAGGCCTCTGCTGTTTAGGTAAATTTTACTCAGAGCCTCCAGTATGTCTTTGTGTGTTTATGTGTTTGATTCAGTGGAGTGGTAGCATTATGTGAGGCTGGTTTTGTGGTGTGTGTAGTTGCCTTCTCCTCCTGTCTGGTCTTGCCAGTCCTGAGTTGAGAGAGCTCAGCCTCCAGTTTGGCTAAATAGCTGCATCTCTCGCAAGTATTTGTGTTATGTGGGAGGAGGAGAGGGTTGTCTGTGTACATGAGGCAGTTATAACATTGCCTCAAGATTCCCAGATTCACCAGCTGGACCGGAGAGAAGATTGACAACTGACCTTTGGACATGCTAGAATAATATTGGGAATTCCTTAATTGAAAACAAGGGCCAGTGGGGAGTGAGGGTGTAGTGCTTTTAATTTTTAGTGCTGACTTATATAATTGCTTTAGTGAGCAAGTGCCAGGTAACTTGAGTGCAATGTGTTACAAGTAACTAAATGCAAAACGACAAACAGTAACTTTCTTTCAAGTGAAACAAGGAAATAAGTACAGTAAGCAATGCAGATATCACTAGTGATCCACAGAAGCACTGAGAAGTTGCGTATTAGGTGGAATTAGCTTCCAGGGAAATAACAAGCATATAAACAAAGCTAGATTCAGCAGGCCTGGATCTAGTCTATGCTAGAGCAAACAAGGTGAACCAATTTCAGTAAGATACAGTTCAAATATTCAGGCACTATAAACCTTTAACCAGAAATTCCCAGCTCAGAAGGGCAGAGTCCAGCCTCTTCTCCCACAAGAGTGCAGACCACGAACCTTCTTAATGTAAAATAACTGGCCTGAAGCCCAAGTGCCTAAACCAGAACTAATACACTTGGACACTGGGCTCTCAATCAGCAGTTCCCAACTTAGAAGGATGAAAGCTACCTGTCCTGCCACCACAGTGCTTGCCACAAACCTTCCTAATGTAAAACAACTGGTCTGAAGCCCAAGTGCTTAATCCAAAAGACTTGAATGATAGCTACACTTTAATCAAGTTATAACCAAGCAGTAATAAATACTATTGAATACTTTAGAGAATGTCTGGATTAGTGCTCAAGTTACACAAACAAAGCTAGATCCAGCAGGCCCGAATCCAGTCTATGCCACAGCAAACAAGGCACTCCAACTTCAGTAAGAAACAGTTCAGATATGCATGCACTATAAGCCTTTAACCAGAAATTCCCAGCTCAGAAGGGCAGAGTCCAGCCTCTCCTCCCACAAGAGTGCAGACCAGGAACCCTCTTAATGTAAAATAACTGGCTTGAAAGCCCAAGTGCTTAAACCAGAATTAATACACTTTTAGAATAACAGACACTGAGCCCTCAATCAGCAGTTCTCAACCTAGAAGGATGTAAGCTACCTGTTCTGCCACAACAGTGCAGACCACAAACCCTCTCAGTGCAAAACAACTAACTGGTCCGAAGCCCAAGTGTTTAAACCAAAAGGCTTAGAATGAGTTACACCAAGCAGTAATAAATACAATTGAGTATTTTAAGATGATGCAAAAGTAAAAAGAAGTAGGTAAAAACACAAGTACAGTAAAAGCAGATGAAAAATTTTTTTTTTTTTTCTGAACAAGTGCTGAGATCAAAGAAACAGATTTGAGTGCTGAAACTAGAAAACTGGCTAGTTATAAGAAAAAAACAAGCTAGAAGGCTTCCCTCAAACACAGAAGGGCTTGGGGGCTCAGAAGCCTACAAATAGTCTGTACCACTTAACAAGAAAGGCAGGAAATAAGCTTAATTTTTTTTTTCTATTTCCCAGATGCTCTCTTTGTACACAGTAGGAGTGCCTGAAATCAGAATATGATCTCACTGCACTCAGTTGAGTGAGCAAATGAAGACCAAATGTTTAGGTGATCGAACACCTAAATATTTATCTTCTAATATTGAAAGCAAAAAACATCGAACGGCCGAATTAATGCAGATTTCCCTTGGCCGTTCACTGAAGTTTGCTATTTCCCTACTGTTCAGCGATCTCGGAGTTGGTATATTTAGTTAGGGGGGTGTGGGGGGCACAGCCCCCCATATCGGGGGGGGTGAGAGGCGAAGCCCCCCACTTAATTTAGATGTAAAGTAATGTTTTGTGTGTTGTGGCCGAGGCACGTGTTTCCCTGGGATGTTTGACATTGTGCAGTTCGATATTAGAAGATCGATGTTTAGGTGTTCAATCACCCTAGAAAAGATTGGGAAGAAAGACTGAATAAACATTTCACAAGGAAAAAAATGAGAGGACGAATGTATGGCTCCCAAATATCTAACAAAATCTAGAATATAAAAAATGTTTGCTTAGAAGTGGTTGCATATGTATTTTTATACCCCAAGCAGAGTACAAAGAATTTTTTCTCAGGTGAATGGCAAATGTTGAAAGTGTGATGGGGAAGAAAAAGGTAATTGGGAACATGTGTTTTGGGAGTGCACTGATGTGGGATACAGGATATGGATTACCTAGACATAGTAAGGCCCTGTTAAGTTTAATTCTGGCAGCTGCCGAAAAAGTAATTACTAGAAAATGGAAATCAAGGTCTAAACCAACTGTATTTGAAGTAGTTAATATTGTAATAGAGATAAAAGAACTGGAAATGGGATGTTTAGAAAAGGGTAGGAGCAAATTACACAGAAAAAAATTGGAAACTGTGCAAACAATTCATGTAGAAAAATGTTTTGGAGGAGGGGTGAGGTTTACGGGAACGCAGGAATTTATCCATTTATGTAATGCTGGCTTGATGATAATCATATAAAAGAATATATGTGATATATAATATAATATATAATATTTATAACTGTTAACATAGCTTGTTTTCTTTTACATAAATGTATGTTTGCCAGTGTCTTAAGTGATAATTCAATAAAGGTGTTTAAAAAATGTAAAAACTTTGCCCCTCAGGGTACTCATAACAGTATGGAGTAAAAAGTGTTTTCCAAATGATGGAAAAATAAGCATACAAGTACCAGCGTACAAGAACAAAGGGAACATTCACAACTGTGGGTAGTATACAGATATCAAACTCTTATCATACTGCATGAATGTTCTGGAGAGGGCAGTTGATAAACGAGTACGCAGGGTAATAGAAAGTAAGATGGGAGATGAGCAGTTTCGATTCGAATCAGCATGCAGCACAACTGCCCTCATATCTGCAGTGAGACAGACAGTTGAGAAGAAGCTAGAGATGAGGAAAGAGACCAACTGGGCATTCCTAATCTTGGAGGAAGTATATGACAATGTCTCAAGAAAGCTGATTTGGGCAGTTCTGCAATAGTTCAAGTCCCAGAAACATTGGTAGAATTAGTCCAATGGTTTGAAGTCGCAGAAACATTGCTAGAATTAGTGCCAGTACAAGGACACGAGGGCACAGGTATGAACAGTGCAGGGTTTGCATCAGAGTTCAGTTCTGTGCCCACTGCTGTTCATGCTGGTGATGGACTCCGTTAGTACATGTCAAAGGGGACAGATCAACAAAGTTGCTGTATGCAAATGAAGTGGCATTACAAGGTAACTCTGAACAAGAACTTCAGCAATGGATAGGGGGATAGAATGCAGAACTGAAGGCAGCCAGCATGAAACTGTGTATAGATAAAACAGTTGTAATGGCAGCAAATGGAGGAAATCTGAAGTAGCTGAGAATTGAGACAGAAAGGAAAACAGTGAACAAGTTAAGAGCTTCAAGTATCTAGGATGGGTGGTTGAAGAGAAGAAAAGACTGAATAAGGAGGTCAAATCTAGAATCAGAGGGGCTGCCGTTACCTGATACAGAGCATTGGGGCAGTATGTGACAGAAGAATGCCAAACAAGCTGAAAAATAAGGTGTCCAAAACAGTGGGGCAGCCAGTACTGCTGCATAGGACAAACACCAAGGCAGTGAAGGGACAGCAGTTGACGAAGCTCAAGATGATGGAGATGAAGTGCCTGAGATGGGTGGTAGGATGCACACTGTGGGACAGACAAAGTAATAAAGATGTCAGAATGGAAGCCCAAGTAGCTTCAACTGCAGAAATGGTCAAACAGAACAGGTTACTGTGGTTCAGTGGCATGTGCAAGAAAGCAAAAGACAGTCTGGTGAAGAAGATTGGGGAAAGAGGGAAAGAAGGCTAAAGGAACTATGGGTATTCAGCAAAGAAATGTATGGACTGTGTGAGACATGACCAAAGAAGTGTATGGATTTTGTGAGAGAAGACGTGCAACAGTCAGGCATTACTGTCAAAGATGGTAACAGACAGGCACTGAATTGAGAGAGACACATGGCAACAACTGACATGACACCCCAGCCCAACACAGAAAATTGGCAAAAGGGATTTGATAATGATGATGGTTGTTAAGTTCATTTTTGAGGCAGACATGATGATCAGAAGTGCACTTTGATTTGTGGCGGGAGGACCCCCTTTTGGCTTGGTGTGACAAATAACTATGCCTTGAATTTTTCATGATGAGAATGATAGCTGCATTCAGACAGCATGGCAAGGTCTTACTCTAGGCTACTTTTCACTTTATTTGGAGATAGTCTTTATTTGTAAATGACCATGTCATCAACATAAAGAATTATGGGAAGGAAGGGGAGGTCTGTGGTACTCTGTTAATGAATAGAGGAAGTAATATGGACTGTACTGATCTCCGGGTGATACCTTTGAGAAGTAGAGCTGATGGAGATAAAGAAGAATCAATATGTATTTCGATATGTTTGTTTGTCTGTTAAGATGGCATAAACCATTTAAATGCCTGGCTTCTAATACCAGCCAAATGCATGTAATTCATTGAGAGGGGGTAGTCAACTAAATGAAAGGCCTTTGTGAGGTCTCTGACTGTCATTTGATCATGTTCTGTGTAGAGTGTAAAAGAACAGTTCCACCACTTTCGCCAGCTAAGAAGCTATGTTGGTTCTGCAACAGAATGCTGT
The DNA here is from genome assembly GCF_019279795.1 of Protopterus annectens. Lineage (NCBI taxonomy): Eukaryota > Metazoa > Chordata > Ceratodontiformes > Protopteridae > Protopterus > Protopterus annectens. Next base: position 1,419,970,226 of record NC_056735.1, read on the forward strand.
ATGACTGGATATAGTTTACGAGCCGGGTGTATGTACATTTTTCAAAGACATTTCCATGGGCTGACGTAATGGAAATTTGCCAAAAAGCATTGGCTTTTGAGGGTTTAAATGCCATGAGGATATGTTTAACTATTGCTGTTTTTCACTCTACAGGTACAACACTTTTACGTAGGCAGATGTTGCATACATGTGTTACAAGCTGAAGGATGCAATTTTGTCAGAGTAAGATAAATCAGGGGTGGGGTGTAATCCATCAGTTCCTACCAGGGAATCAAAAGGGTTTTGTCTACAAGATTTTAATTGTATTTTTTTGAAACAGAAAGGGAGACGGTCTACTGCTGATCCTGCTAGGATATTGCTTGAGTTTAGTCATGCTGCCTCTGGGGCAAGAACTAAGGTGATTTTTTTTTAAGAAACTCGTGTTTGGATAAGCAACCTGAAGCTGTGAATATTCTATCATGTAATTCAATTCTTTTAGGGTTTCAGCCACCTATTTGGATAGCTAAGCTTCAGTATTACTTTCGGTTGTGTGGGAGTAAGGCTTGATAGTCCTTTAGGAAATTAGGATTGCATCATCTGTTAGTATTTTTGGCTAGATCCCTTAACAGAATGAATTGTTCTCTGTTTTCTATTGCAATACCTTTTTTTTTCCATAGACATGTGCTTTATCTTGTGAACCATACAAGGCTTTTTAAATTTTTAGTTCTCCACTGCCTAAGTGATGGCTTGAGGAATTTGTTGATGTTAGGAAAGAATTTGTTTTTGTAACTAAAGTACGGTATTAGTAAGGGATGTGCTTACTATTTGGGAAAAATGTTCACCTAGTAATGATTCACATTTTTTCCATCACTGCTGCACCCCAAGTGCCCTCAGTGCACATAGTAGAATCTGCTTATGGTGGAACAGTAAAAAACATTTACCCCCCCCAGAGCAAACCAGATGCAACAGGTAAATGGCACAAATGCCACATCACAAAAGCCTTACTGGCACTCAAACACAAAGGTGGTTGTAATAAAAATGTGCTAAATGTGCCTGTCCCATATTTGATGCATTACTTGGAGTTTTCTAATGTTTCCTGGGGCTGTCGTCTTCCCTTGGTTTTTAATCCTGAATGGCTGTACTGCTTCCACTTCCTACATTGTTACTGGTCTGTTATTACTCGGCTACATATTTTTTGATGCTTACCACATACAGGATCATAGAATCATATGAAATTGCTAGAGTAATGGCTTGAGGACCCTTACAAGCCTAGCCAAGTTCTACCTACTTATGACCTTTACAGAGTTTTGAGGACTTTAATTTTGTTTGATCCCCTGTTTATTTGACTATCAGGTCATTAAGGTTCTGGATTTTGAGCTTCTGTCTGCTTCTAGTTTAGGAGACTTGAAGCCTGTGGTCTCATCAGTTATCTGGCTTGGTCTTCTCAATTCCAAGACTGGTTGTAAACAGGTGGTAAAGGATCCCCCTGATTGCCTGATCATTCTTTGGATTTAGCTTTACGCATTATTCCTACTCCATTACTTTAATTAGATTAGCACCGAGTACTTGATTTTGATAAGCTGGAAACATTAATAAACCTTAGTCATTGTTAAGGCTCAAAAGGTAAGTTTTGTTGCAGAGTTATCTGCCTTTTATAGGTGATTCAAGTAGATGTTATCTTAATTGCAGGATACTTCTTTAACTATTAATTCATCCATATTACAGTCATATTCTCATAAAATTCTGCTTGTGTTCCATCCTCTGTGTGAACAGAAACCTCTAACTAATGCACTGCATTTCTGCTATAGATACAATACACTGAAACAACAAGGGATAAATGCAGAAGATTTTATAGTACGGCAGACTTGGGTCACTGTAATGCCCTAGCTGTTTCAATGATCAATTGCTGACCTTGGATGACGCATCAGTTGAACAAGGTAACTGTTCTAAGTGAGGTAACCAGTGCTCCCAACATTCACCTGGGTCAGGCACTAGGGACTTGAGCTCCACTGGTTTCCCCTAGGCGTTATTAATTTTAATGTCAGTTTGACCCAGAGCAAGCCAGGTAGTATCTCTGACTTGGTGCAGGACATTGACCTGATATTTATCACACAGATCTGGTTGAACAAGAACTGTGGAATTATAAAATGAAGATGGATACAAATTATGAAGTAGTACTGAGCTGGTAGAGGTACAATGGAGATAGACATAGTAGTGGAGAGTTGTAGACAGCCAGATAATTAAGAGATTATATTATGGCCAGTCACATAAGAGTGGTGCCAGTAAGGGTTTGGAGATTATCCAGGAACATCACATGTACAGAGCTGCAAACTGAGTAGGTAGGACTTTAGTTGACTTTTAAATGATTTTAGGGAGTGTTCTTGTCATATTTCTAGTGGGATGGAGTTTCAGGATTTAGCAAGGGGGTAGGAGAGTAGTAATTTGGCAGCAGAATTGTTGGGGTTGGGTACATGTAATAGTTATTTATTGAATGAATGTCATGGCCTCGAAGGGTTATATATTTGTATTAGGTTGGAAATGGATGGACATTTGTTGGATTTATGCATAATATTATGGATTTCTGGAAGTTGTGAGTAGCTTAGATAATGTGGGAATTCCGGTCACTGTAATTCCCTTAGGGTGGTAGAGTGGTGGGTTCTGCTTGGAAGGTTGGCAGCAAATTGTGCTATTTTGTAGTAACACTGCTCAAGTTTGTTTAGTGAGGTCACTTGGACGTTGTTAAGGATTGGAGCAGAAGACTTTAGAATAGACAAGTGAAGAAAAGAGACAATTTGTTTTCTTATAGTGTCTGAGAGGAAGGGTATGGCTCTATAGACAGAATGCATTTTTTGGTGTAATTTTTTCACTGAATTTTGGATATGTGTGTTAAATTTTAGGTTCTCATCTACACAAATGCCAAGCAGTTTAGTATGTGTAACAACTTCAATTTTAGTTTTGTTGGTTGAGGTAACTGGGAAGGAGGTTTTGTTGATTGTAAGCTGTTTAAGTATAAATAGGATCAGTTTGGATCTTAACTGCATCAACAATAATCGTAACAATATAATATATCCTCTCTTCTTTTCGTAAGTCCCTCTCCTTCAACATCCTACCATGAACTGGTTTCCACATCCTATCTGGACAAAACAACAAGCCGCCTCTGGCCTATCACCCCCTCCATTTCACACTTACATCTGAAGATGGTACCGCTATCTCCAGACCCCACTACCAAATTAAATCTACTAATAAAAACTTGGTTCCCTCTCGCATTAAACCCTTCCCTGACACCAACAACTAGAACCACAATAGCCCCAGAACTCACTAATCTCTATATTGTATCCCCCATACTATACCCATATACTTTCCAAACATAATACAACAATGACTAGATCATCATATAATAATATTGCAAGATGCCACCAACTCTCCTTTTAGGACCCATCACTGTCATCAAAACAAGAAAGCTGGCTGCTGCTAGGCTTTACTACTTTATTTGAATACAATTTAATTTAAATCCCTTCCAATTGCCTTTATCAACCTAGTAACACCCCCATATTCTCTAACCTATTACCCTTACCTTATTGTAAATACAAGAAGAATCTAAAGCCCTGCAAAAATGTTGATACATTGATATCTTCAAATCACAAATAACTTAGTAGGCAAATAAAACACACAAACACAGTGGGTAAAAATATGGAATCAACTACCAAAACACTCTCCTCTCCTCTCTTTAATTATAAACTAAAACTCTTTCTCTCTAATCACTGGTTTCTTGCTTTATGCTCTTGTAACTAACTAACCTTACTTTTTCTTTTTTTTTTTAATACATTAACATTAAATGTTAAGTGCTTCAAAATTTGGGTTAAGGAATAGCAGGGCAGATGTCAGCCAGGTTTCTATAGATGCGATGGACTCCTGGGTAAATTCTTATAGTCTGTTGATGTCTTTTGTGATACAGATAACTGTGGTGCTGTCTGCATACTGGACTAGGGATGCACATGCTTTATGTAGGTCACTGATGAAGATGTTAAAAGAGAATGTGTCCCAAGACTGATCCCTGTGGTACACTGACTGGAAATGGGAGGAAGGATGAAATGTCTTTTTGCCACTTGACAGCCTCAGCTCTGTTTTGGAGATGGCTACAAAACCATGATATAAAATTGGTGTCGAGTCTTAGGTTATGAAGTTTGTGTAAGATGTGTGAAGAACAGAGTGAGAGACTGTGTCAAACACCTAAATCAAGGAAGCCGGCAAACACTAGATTTCCATCATTCCTATTTATGTTTACAGTATTAGTGAAACTAAGTAAATCGGTAGAGGTACAGTGGTGAGGGTGGAAGCTATACTGAGATAAAGAGAAGAGGTTATTTTGTGTGAGGTAATATGCTCTTAAAAGTAACCTACCTAAGCCACAAAGGATTCCTAAATCTAACCAAAGAAACAAGTACCCTCAGTAACCACACAACACAGACAGCACCCACCTTAAAACATTCATCAAAGAGTCACAGGGGCTCATTTCAAAAGCCCACAAGGCAAAACTCCACACAATCCAGCATCCTAGGCATAGGTAACTATGGTATTGTGAAACACAGTAATGCACATTCACAAGACTGTATAAGGAGACAGCCATGGTCAGTTGCATGTCAGGTGCCAAGATATGGCACAACACACAGACTCTCAAGTCCTTGCATCACATGTGCACATATGACAGAGTCATAGTGCACGTTAGAATAAATGACTTGGAACATACCTCCCTGGACTAGATGAAGAGATACATGATGGAGTTCTCTGAATGTGTGTGGGAGGCAGGTATGAGCCTAGTCTTGGAGAGCATTTTTCCATCACCAAGAATGATGTTGCAACATGAGCAAAAAATTATTGACTTCAACAATTGGCTTGGCTTCTAGTGCCATTCAATGGGGGTCCAATACATATCAGTCTGGGAGGAGATGGTAGACAGTCCTAATTGCTTTGCTAGGGAATGCCAGCACCTATCACCCCAATGTTTTCATATATTGGATTAAAATGTTTTCCACCTCCATAATGCCTTTATAAAGGCCTCAAAAGCCTCAACATAACAAAACATAATCCAGCCAACATAAAGGTGTTGGTGTTTAATACTAGGCGCCTTAACAAAAACAAACTCCACTCCCTACAAGCACTCCTTACCCTGGATAGCACTGATTTATGCAACTGGATGGAGACCTGGCTTAAGACCATTGAGTGCACCCCAACAGTGCAGGGTTTCAACATCTACCACATGGTCAGACCCACTATACTAGATGAATACATTAAAGGCAACTGTGTCTCAATATTTGTAAAAAAAAAAAAAAAAAAAAAAGCACTTCACCTCTAGACTGGTTAGACCAGATAGCAATCTGAAACTCCTCCACATCCAACTTACAATTAACAAGGCCCCTTATCACACCATGGCTAACTAATGGAACCCCTATGCCCCCCTCAGACCATAACACCCCATTTAACAAATATAAATAGATAAGTCAGATATAGGGTAAAAATTGCTACTAAGCCAAAAGACAACTACAAAGCCTTCTTTAACTTTGTTATAAACCTTAGAAATAATGCACTGTGCAAAGCTAATAATGTTATCATATACAGGACATAGCCAATCTACCAGTGGATACATTTAGCTCAAACTTTGATCCCTGTTACCTCTCATGCATTATCATTGCTCATAACTACATCCACTCCACCACCCCCTCTTGACATCGTCCATGAACAAGTCCACAAGATAATATCCAGTGCCAAGGACACTGCTTCTATGGGGCCAGATAACAGACGTAGCTGCGTACTGGCCAGCCTGGAACAGGAGCTGTCAGACACCCTACAGAGACCTTTCAGTGTCAGCCTCCAAACAGGCTTGTGCCTGATAAATGAAGGTCAGTGACAGTTATCTACTTGCACAAAAGTGGGCCATCAATGAACCCAAGAAATTATACACCTATAAGTCTGACTAGTCTCATCTGTAAGGTTATGGAAAGGATCATTATGGAATTAATAAATAAGGACAAAGATAACCTACAAACACTCAACCATGCCAGTTCAGATTTGTTAATCATTTTTAACCTGGTTGATGTCTTTAAGAAGGTTACTGAAGCAATGGATGAGGGCAAATCAGTACACAATGTATACCCAGACCTCACAAAGGCATTCAACACCATCCCACACTTAGATATCATAGATAGACTACCCCTGCTGAATGTTAATTTCTATGTAACTCACTGGACAGCAAATTGGCTTACAAATAGAACCCAGGGAATTAGGGTGGGTGGCTCTACCTCCTCTAAAAGTCCGGTCACAAGTAATGTACCCCAGGGTTCGGTCCCTGGATGACTCCTCTTTGGCATTTACTTCTCAGAAGTAAAAGTTGTATATGACTGTAAACTTGGTGCCATCAAAAACTCTCAGGGGGCACCAATATCATCCAGGAGGGCCTTTCCCAAACTAATAGCTGGTGTAAAAACCATGGACTAAAACGGAATGCCAAGAAATGTACAATAGTATCTTTTAGCAAGCAAAAAGTCCCTTTTAACTATCACATTGACAACACACTTCTGAAAACTGATACAATAGTTAGGACCTAGCAGCTTATGCAGACAACAACTTGTCCTTCAATCACCATGTAACACTACTTAAGAAAGTGCTTTTTCATTCAATAGCTTATTATTAATGGTATGTCTTCCAGGTCCAGAGATTCCACTGTATTCCTCACTTATCAGGCTAATCATTGCTTATAATACCTTCTTCAGTATATACCAATCTAAGCATTTGACACAATTCAAATGGCCACAATACTTTCTTACTAAGAAATTCAAGGGACTAAATCATAAAAACTATGCAGATTGTTTCAAACTCTTGTCACTGTTCTTGGTGTCATTCAGGTTACTACTGAGGTGTGGTCTCTGCCTTCATACAGAGCCTCAGCAGATCTTTTTCTGTCAGCTCTACTGCACATTCATTATATGGGGGCATAAGCACCCACTCAAGAGATCTAAATCTCTTCTGCAACTTTAACGGAACATACTGGGGGGATAGATATGTATCACAGAGAATACCACTCTTCCTCTACTCATAAAATGCCTATGAACCTATGACTTTAACATCTGACAGGCGATCAACTGTTACAAAAAGTTGAATACATTTCCTCCACAGTTAAGCTGTTTACATCTGTTTTGCTGTAAGAGTGACGTATTTCAAAAACAATACTGAGGAAGAAATATTTATATCTCTAAGTCAATGATAAAACAACAGGAGCATTCAGCCCTGTACCTGAAAAGGCAGAAAAACCTCTGCTGGTACTACAGGTAATTCTCCATTGCAGGTTCATGAGTTGTGGAAAAAATACAGATACAACTGCTGTACAGTCTACACTGGTAGGATAGGAAAAAATATGGCACACTTACAGTCCACCTAAGGTGTCCTTACTCTGACCTCTTCTTTTCACTGGCTAAGAAGTTCTAGATGGTGCCTACATATGTCTGCACTACTCACCAGTCCAGGGAATGCCATCTGGGCAAATAACCATGACAAGAAATGCCATCCTTCCACTGTATATTCAGAACCCACACAGAAGTCTCCAAGAAAACAGCCCCAGTGATCTATAGGAAGCAAGCAGAAGAAGATTTTGCTCTCTTGGGAGCACCATCAAGGAGCCCCGTAAGAGCTAGTGCCAATAGTAACCATTGCTGTACTCCAGGTTTCATACTACAGAATGATGGCTGGTATCTTGAGGTGACACATCTCCTTTTCCAAGAACTGCCACACAATGTAGAGCAATTTAGTAACATGGCCAGGAGCAGGGTTCAGAATGGACCATGCCATTGTGAATATGTTCAAAAGGGAAATGAAGGTGTGAAATATGGCAGCCACAGTTGTGCTTAAATGCATGAAGTTCAGCTAGTATAGAGCCAGTGCTCTTTAGTACCTCTATTCCTAGCAGGCTTAAAATCTGAATTGCATGGAACTTATTTCTGAAAACATGATGCCCACATATGCTCAATGTAGTTCAGTGGTTCTTAGGCATGGGCATGACACCATATAAACCTGTACACAAGACTCTGCCTCTAGGCATGATGTGTAGAGTGAGCAATTCAGAGACATTCATGAGCTGAACCCTCATTTGCATAATCATTAGCAAATCAGAGACATTCATGAGCTAAGCTCTCATTTACATAATTGCCAGAGGGCTGAATCAGAAAAAATATAAATCCCAGCGGCTGCATAGAGGCTCACTGAGCTATGTAAGAGAATGTACAGCACTGACTGCTGTGGAAGCTAATTAATTGTGACAGAAGCAAAATACTAACTGCTGAATATAAGTGAAATATTTTCCTTACACTTCTTTGCTGCAATAGTTAACTGAAGTATTCTTTGTGGTAGTAATGTAGGTAGAACAATTAGCAGTGACTGTTACATATTTCAACAAGATAAATTACCCAAGGGGAAGCACAGAGCTTGCACTCAAGTAATCTCAATGTAAGACTAATTCCGAAATGCAGCATTTAAAAGTATTAGGCCAACAATACTTTATGATATGCTTAGACACATATACCTTTTTAGTACATTAATGTGCCATTGTAAAATAGATGAGGTCAGCTGATGTTTTGTTAGTGTTGCCCAGTGCACAGGCCAATGTTAAACAGTCATGCTGGAAATGTTTATGCATATTATCCATCATGTGCCAACACACTTGATATGTGCTGCAATCATACTTGTATGTTGCATTGTTCTACTGTGGATTAATATTCAAGGACACAAACATGGAATGCCATCTGCACTTACATAGTTTTACATACCTTACTTCTCAGGTGAGGTTGCCCACTAGGAGATGATTACTACGAAAGCTTGAGATGACACTCTTATTATTCCTGTCAGTAGCTGTGACTCTGAGGATGGAGACAGTAGTGGGAATAACACTGGGGGCTTACCTACGGAAAAGCACACATTGGACAGCACACTGTGTGCACTCCACTGTAATCTACACTGTGGAGGGAGGCTTATGGTTAACTGGGGTGTGCGGATAAATTATTGGGCTGGATTTGTTTGTTTAGGGGCCTGTGCCAGGTCGTAGTGAACACAAGTACGGCGTACTGTTATGTGCACATATTAGCAGTCCCAATCAACTCTACAGGATGGGTGCTACACTGTAGATAGTCTACTTTGATGCATAGTTCTTAGTGGCATACTCACACTGTATACTCTTTTTCCACACAGCAACATGCCTGGCAAGGGAAAAGCAAGGAAGATCAAGTTCTCCCACACAGAGAATGAAGTCTTGGTACAAATCCTCTGTCTCCTTGATTAATGGTTGCTCAGGCAAGAAAGTGATGACTAGCCCTATTGCAACTGTGTTTAGCAGGATACTGTTGGAGATATTAATGCTGTCAGTGACCAGGACTGCAAATATTAGCAGGTCAGATGCAGGGTCACTGACATTATATGTGACACAAATAATGCTGCTATCGTCTTGGTATGGGAAGGTAAAGCAAAAAAAGGAAGTCCATCAGTCGAGCCACAAGTGATGGGGCTTCTGAGATCTCTGTGTGGGGGGATTAGACTCATCATGTTGCCGTGGTGGGATGTAAGGTCTTGGAGCTGAGCTGTAGTGTGCCTCTAATGTCTTAAATGGAGATGCAACAGGTGTGTAGTGCACTCACTTTACTGAGATATGACTGATTTATTTCATCCTTTTAGTACTTGACATGACACTGACATTGTGTGCTTTTTGAACCTTGGGTACATCAGGAATACAAGGGATAATGGCACCTGCACAAGGTAAGGTTATAGTACCCATTTCTGCCACTATTTTCCATGACTACTATTACTGCACCAATATTTATACAGGTCTTATGCTTTGCTGTCTTCACCAGTGGTGTAGTGTCAGGCTTTACCACCATGCAACTTCCTCTGGCTGATGTTAGAGAGAGTTTGGACTGTAGCAATGATGGCTGTGAACAGCTGCCATGGTCAGGGAGTATGGTTTCAATGTTGGACACAGTCAGTATGCACAAAAGTTCTCCTACACAGACTATATGCACACAGCGTCCATGCCTGATGACATTACCCAAGACATACACACACACACCACAAACAAGGGATAAGTTGGTACAGACATATGGAATTAGGGCAGTGTATCGCTCTATGTGGCCCAGCCATCAGTACTTGCCACAAGCTCCACATGGCATGAGGATGACCACGTAGTTGTACATACTGGTGCGCACAGATGGCATGAGTACTGCCCTTCCCCAGAACTAGCTGTGTCAATGAGTACAGTTCAACATGTGTGCGGGCCTGTCATGGAGGCACAAGCTAGTAACACCTCAGCCTTTGCAGAAATAATATAGGTACTGCAGGGTGTGAGTGATGACCTCAGGGAGTGTATGTCACATATGTGTAATATTTTTGACAGGATTAGTTGCCAACACCACACGGCACATTTTCACATGCTCCTGTGCCCATGCCAGATGCAGTTCAAGAAGCTGCTCCAATTTTGCCTCTTCTGAATGACAGAGAAGGATAAGGTCAGGGTCACACAATGGCACCACTTCCATAGTGGCATCAAGTATAGAAGTGCATATGTGTGGAACAGGGCATCCCAGAAGTGATGGCACTTATGCTAGTGCCATGTCTGGTGCTAGACATCACTCATAATCACACTACACTTCTAACTCTGGCCAAAGCTAAGTTACTTCCCATGACACTCATGGAAGAGGTAGGTTCCATGGATGGGGACATGCACAGGATGTCCACACATCTTCCATGCATGCCTAAAACCTCTCTGGTAGATCAAGTACTGCAACTACAGCTGTGTCCCAGCATATACACACACACACACACACACACACACACACACACACACACACACACGCACACACACACACACACACACACACACACACACACACACACACACACACACACCACTACAGCCACCAGTCAGTGTCCCCCCCACACACGCACACACACACACACACACACACACACACACACACACACACACACACACACACACATGAACACATGCAAAACTACAAACAATGGCCTCTCCCAAAGAATTCTGCAGTAATCCTCTCCAGACTCACCTCTGAAGAGGAATCCCCTGAAAAAAGAGGGAGAGATTCTCATTGCCATCTGTATCCTTAATGAATCACTCTCAGAACTTATTTGTCTGAGACTATCTATTGCCAAAGAGAGAAATGGCGGGCCAGAATTCTGGGAAGAATTAGAGGCTTGTCAGGGTGGGAAGGGGGGTAGATTCTCTTTACATGCTTTCAGACTTGCTAGACTGTCCTTGTTTCTGGTGAGTTCCTCCTTTATTTTTGGACCCTCCTTGTCATTTCTTTTTAAATGTTTCTACTTACCAACAGGTTACTGTGTCTTCTTATTTTGCTTTATGTAAATGCTGCAGATGTAGCTGTAAAATGCTTGGCAAATTTAGAGAAGTAAAGTTGAAAAAATCTGAGAAACTCCCTAAATCAGTTCTCCTCTCTCATCACACTTTTTTGTGGTCTTTACAGGAGATGGTCCAAATACAATCTCTCTGTATAAGGGAGTATTCAAAATTTCAGCTTTTTCACCTTTAGGAAGGTTTTGTGCATCCAGGCAGGCAAACCTCCTCATATAATTTCCAGTAACAACAGCTCTGGACGTGACATCAGCTGAACCATATGCACACTTCAAAAAATGTTTAGTCACTTGAGACACAGAAGCAATAAGATTACAAAAGGATGTTTTTTCCTCAGATGAGGGAAAATAAACAATAATGTTCCTTATATGCTCAAAAGAGGCAAGCATCACCTTTATCTTTTGAGCTTGGCAATTAAGAACTACAAATAAATGTTGCAGAAGAATATATTTTTCTCAAATCTTTCAAAGGCTTTCCCATCCTTGTCAGAAGAGGAGGAACTAGCATTTATTAGATGTTTAACAGCAGCTGGATTTACAAAGAAAATCTCTGCTGGGTCTGATCTGAAGTTAGAAAATAAAAACTTAGAAGACTGAGGAAATTTGTTATACAATCTATCTGCTTTCTTAAGAGGCAGCAGTCTGGCTATCAGGCAATTTACAGTCTGTAATAAACACATCCTCCAACACTAGAAGAACAGGAGGGACTGGTGTAGGTTTAGAAAATCCCACTTGCAATAAATCATAATATTTCTTTAATGACAGTGGGAGATCATTATAATCCCACTGACACAAATGATTCATTCTAAGATAGGTTTACAAAAAGAAAATCCTTCCAAGGGACTATCAGAAGAAACAATCTCCTCAGGATCAAATTCACAAACCTGAAGAGAAAAAACAAAAGTCCCCTCACAATCATTTTTGTATTCAATATCTTGAATATCCTTTTTCTTTTATCAGTAATACCAGAACTGGAAAGGTCAGGAGTCTGAGATAAGCCCAGTTAATCACTCCTGTCCAAAGTAATTGAGACAGGCATGGGTACTCCATCAGATACAGGGATGTGACTAATCCCCGTTCCATGGTAGCTGTAAGGACTATAGCAGAGGGACCAAAAACACACAGGAAAACAAAGAAATAAATCGTATTCTTTACTGGTGCATCCGGTACCTTCGCTTACGCCTTCAAGGATTCATTCCTTGAAGGCATAAGCCGAGGTACCGGATAAACCAGTAAAGAATACAATTTACTTCTTTGTTTTCCTTTGTGTTTTTGGTCTGTGAAGGAATTTGTGTATACTATAGCAGATGGAGCCAAGGAAAAAAATTAATAGCTTGAGGAGCTAGAAATGGATACAGCAGAGTAACCTGTGTCTGAGTAGCAACCTAAAGGGACAAAAGCTGCTTGGAATTTTTTTTTTTTTTTTTTTTTTTTGTGGCTGGAAGAAGGAAGAGCCAAAGAACTGATAGTTTTTTCCATGGTGAAGCCAAAAAAGATGCCGGAATCCCAGGGAAGTCTGACAGCAGTAGTCGGTCAAACACGTAAGTATTAGGAAAGCCAAAGTTTCCACCAAACATCACAGTGACATACACTTAAACATTTAATCCAACTCCCAAAAGTAATTTAACAGAACTTTTAACTAGGAAAAACTACATTTAACTTAGTTTTAACAACTTTTTTTCTTCAAAAGTTAAAAGCAACGTTCTTGGTAAAAAGTAACAAAGTCATGTGACTTTTTCTTAGCTTACAAGCCATACTTTTACAGAAAAATGTCAAATTTTTCTAAAAAATAAGATGATGTAATTTTTTTTCAGAAGAGAACTTATCTGCCCAGCAATGGAGAATTATTAGCTGACAGCTGATCCTTGACAGCTTGCAAGAACCACTCTTCTATGGCAGGAAGGGTGTGGCACCCAAACCACAGCTCTGCTTAAGCTAACAGTTTGGGTTTGTGGAATGTGCCCTGAAGCTTTGGAAGCTGGCCAGTTATGTTATCCTTAGCAGAATATAACCCATATAATTAAGGGTAATGCAATACTGACCAGATGATGAACATAATGTAAGCAAGACGGAAAGCTTGATATCACTGTGCAAGTAAATGTATAGCTGAGTTATTCTGTATTAACTACATTTTGTGTGGAAGTAGTTGAATGCACAAAGAAGTAACCAGCAGCTAATGACTGTACAATATTTTATTTCTCTTTTTTTGTTGCATACAGCACTGTTACTGATGTTGAAAATTATAAAAATTAAAATAAATAAATAAATACAATGCAGACATATGAGACACAGGAGATATGGCAGAGACTGTTTCTGACCCCAAGATGTGCTATAAGATGAAAAATGTATAGCTTTTTCAAATGGTAGCCAAGGTGGTACAGCGGTAGCGTTGTTGCCTCCCAGCAAGAGGTTCTCCTGTTCGATTCCCGGCTGGAGTGCCTTCTGTGTGGAGTCTGCATGTCCTCCCCACGGTTGAGTGGCCTCCGAAAGACATGCATGAATGAGCGTGCCTTCGCTGAAGGTTGGGTGTCGGGCTGGCAACTCGGCACCATAAAAATCTACTGCCAATCATTAGCGGACCGGAGTTCCGCTGTGGCGACCCCTAATTGGGAAAAGCCGAAAAGACAAACAAACAATGCTTGTTCAAGTTTTACACTCCCCCTGGTTTCTTGCAGTCAATCCTGAATACTGGAGGAGTTTACAGATTATTAGAGGACTGGTATCACATAGTTTGGGAATGCTCTGGGTTAAATTCTTACAGACTTGATCTGCAGGAGAACTTAAGATCTTGCCTGCCGAAGCTGCTATAACTCCTTTATCTTTGACTGGAATGAAAAATAGAGAGTCTTTCAAAAGAACAGACAGAGCTCTCTCAGATCTCTTAATACTGGCTGCCAAAAAAAAATTTATTATATGCAAATGGACATTTCCAATGGGGGGATTACAAGAATAATACAGCAACTATACGGCTTGGAATCATCAATATAGAACACTAAATTGAAAGAAAAACCTTAAGTAGTTACCTTAAACATTTCAGATGGTAATATAAGTCATACACTTTGAAGGACATTATGGGGAAAAATTACTGCATTATTTTGCAAACTGGGTTCAACTTCATCTCATTTAATTGTTGGACTTTTCAGGTTTCTCTTTTAATAGACTGATGGACTGAAAAGGTGGACACAGTTCTTTGATATGGCCTAAATGTTGGATATGGTGTGTTTTGCAGCTTTTACTTCTACATATACATATATATGTGTGTGCATGTATTCTGTATAAAGCTATCATATCAAATTTGCATTTGCTGGTCAATAAAATTTGTTTGTATATTACTATATTTACATTAATACTTTATAACTGACTGAACTACTTGTTCTTAATGTATAATGTGAAAAGATATAACAGCTGACATCAAAATGTATACCTATCATCCATAAATGATACTAGTTAATAGTTAGATACATTCAAAGCTGTTTGTTATTCATATGAAGAAATGTAAATTTTTAATATATACTAGTATTAAGAAAACCAAATTACTTTTAGACCTCTTCATAGTTTTAGCTGAAAGCTTAAAAGATGACTGAGAAAAATATCACTGTTACTTATGTGAAGAGAACTGCAATGATCTGTGAGAAAATGCTCAATGAGTGAGCTAGCTGTATTAGTGCTGTAACAACATTAAAAAAAATGTGTAAATAATTTAAAGGAAAAAAGTAAAGCAAGCTGTTTTGTATTTGTCTTTTCAGTAACGTAATAGTTTTAAGGAAATGTGTAAACTCGTATATAACTGCACTGGCATTGTGAAACTATATTCTAGTTTAACAGCTGAAACTAAATCTTGCTGCAATGGTATATGTAGTGTTTCAAAGTCTGCTGCTTCAAGAGTCTGATTAGGCCATATTTATACAGAAGCTTGTTGAGATTCTCTCTTCCTTGGTCTATGCCTGCTGGAGAATACCCTTGTGAAATAGCCGCTTCCAGGACACTAAGAATTCTACTCTGGACATAAAACCAAGTAATAGTAATGGCATATGCTATCTTTAACCAGAAGCAGACATTTTCTAGCTTAGATGTTAGCTTTTTTTTTCACAAAATTTTCAGTCAGTTTGAATGTTTTACTTTTTTTTGTGCAATATTATTCTGTTTGCATATTTTTGAAAAGTAAATAGATCAACTCATTTCTTTTACCTGAATAATGTTATTTGAATTATTGTAGTTTATGTTTTGTTACGCTTTTAATGATTTATGCATTTTAAAGGTAAAACTAACTGTATATGCATCTGCCCTACAAAGGGTTGTTGCTTATGCTATTGGTACCATTCAAATACTCAAAGGTTGGTTGGTTCACTTTGGGGGATAAACAAATTTTGTTCTTGGTTTGCCAATGTAAACTGACTGTTGACAACGTACCTTAAAGTTTAGAAAGAAGCGTGACCAATTACCTCCATTCTGAAAAATATTGTTTGACAGTGTGCCCCTGTGCAAATATCCATGTGTGTTTGTGTACAAAATAACTGTGGTTGCATTTTAATTAATGTTGATAAGACTGCATTGAAAGATATCAGACTTAGTCTGAGGAAGGTAAAATCCTAGGCATCCAGTGATTACAGCTCTGATCTATAGTTGTGTAGAGTAAGGTTAATTTGGGTATGGCAAGGCTTGGCTATTACCCAAGGCAGCAGTGCTCATTTGTCAAACTCCCTTAAGGCTAACCACCCTTTATATAATAGTAAGCATCAGTGCTGGGGGTTCAACCCCATATTGCTGGTTCTATGCCTCTGAAATACTGACAGCAGTAGCGCAGGAGTTAAATCCCATTGCCCCCATCCATTACAATGGGTAGAGCATAATAATCTGCTTTTCTAGACTGTGATAATTTAACTTATGTGCTTGTACTGAAGTGGAGCTCTTCTTTGCATATGAAGAAAGCATATAGGTGTATTTGTTTATCTGATCTGTGTCACCCTGTCAGTGACTGATAGGTGTGGTGTGTGGCCAATGACTTAATAAAGAACTTAGAGAAGAATTTGTGAGGGCCTGAAGATGATGGTGTTTATCTCACAGATTAAAGGTACAGGGTTTGATTCTCACCCTTGAAAGGGAAATTGGCTAGGCTTAAAATGGCCCACAAGGGCAGCTAGCCTAGTACTTACTTATGAACCTATGACAATGTTCATAACCCAATATGCTCAAATAAATGCACTATTGTAAATATTCAGTTAAGAGCATTTATAAGAGGTGCAGTACCAATAATTTGTACTTTATGTTTTAGGATCCCACGTTATGCATCTTTTAAGCAGCAGCAAAATAATTTCTTATTTTCTGGGGCTGTACCCCCATAATACTGAATCAAAGTATAATTCTAAAAAGGCTGGTATACAGATAGGATATTACAGTAGCTCCATATCTAAGCTATGAATTTTGCTGAGGAATTTATAGCTGGATTGCCAAAGCATAGGTGAATACATCTGTCTCAGGAAGAACAGCACAAAGGAAGGCACTGCAATGAGAAATAGTAATGCTTGTTAGAGATGGTACATATACTTATAGAAAAGACTGGCTTTAAGTGAATATCCAAGTTTAGTTGAGGCTCTGCCATAACAACATGGGATTAGCTATGATATATCATAGTACTGGTGCATAAGATGAGCTACAATGCAAAGAAGTGAAGGAAACATATTTTTGTAGAGTTGTTTCCTTGGAAGAGTTCATCAGTGTGACTGAAATTATGGAATGTAACAAGCAAAGCAAATAAAATGAGAATGAACAGGCTGCGGGTGGCCAATCCAAGGATATGGTGCTACTTGGGAGAGAGTAGAAGAGAGTGCTTGGTATACTGGCCAAGGCATGATGCAGGTGCCACATCCTCACAGTAAGTTAAGAGGATGAATTTCAACTTCTGCTTTATTAAGGTCTTTTAGCACAAAACACCATTTGCATCAGCTTGAGTAACTCGGTCAAAATACGACTTATAGGAAAGTACAGTTTTTTAAGTAAACCATAACAGTAGGTAGTCAAATAATCACTGCTGCAGTAGTCTTAGCTATATGGGTTATATCCTGCCAAGGATATAACAGCCGGACAGCATCCAAACCTTCAAAGCATCTTCCACACACCCAAACTGACAGTCAGTCAGTTCGAGATGAACTGACTAAAAAGACAGATTTGGGCACCGAGCCCTTAGGATCTTTCATGCCAACAGACATAGGGAGACCAAGTCCCTAAAGGCCAATGCTAAGAAAAAAAAACAAAAAGTAAATGCCCAGACCCTGGCATAAACAACACACAAAAAACAATGGGGAAGGAGGGAGGAAGTGACTACTACAGCACTGATCAGTTGAACATCTACTGTTACAGTATGTTTACTTACACAACAGTACTATGTTCATCATATTGATCACTGCTGCAATAGCCTTAGCTATATGGGTAGATTACCCCAGCATACTAAATAGGTGGAAGGAGAAGAGTCCACGGGACCCTGAAAAATGGTCCTAGCAAAGCCTGCCCCAGACCTACAGAAGGAATCAAACTTGTAGCGCTTTGTAAAGGTATGTACAGAGGACCAAGTTGCTAATTCTGAAATCCACATCTTTCCAAAAACTCATAGTTGAGGCCAAGGCCCTGGTAGAGTGGAACTTGACCTTGTCATGAATAGTTTTATTGCGGTGACTATAGCAAAAGTTAATAGCTTTAGATAACCATTTGGAAATAGTCTGTTTTGACACAGGTTGTCCCTTCTTCTTACCTTCACAAGACATGAACAATTGATCAGAAGATATGAAAGATTTAATTTCCTAAGATAGTACTTGAGTTGTATGTGGACATACAAGGTATGCAGAATCCTTTCTCCCTCATTTTTAGGTTCAAGAAAGAAAACAGGGATATGGATAGTTTGGCTAAAGTAAACTCGGATACCCCTTTAGGCAAAAAATAATTAGTTCTCAAAGAAAACCTGTCTCTCTGGAAAATGAAATAGGGTTGGCTCACCATAAAAGCTTGCAGTTCAGGTACCCTTCTTGCAGAGGTCAGAGCAATCAGTAAAACTTTTTCATGTTAATAGCCTCAAGTCAGTTAGGTTAGCTGGTTCAAATACATCAAGGGTTAGCTTCTCTAACACAAAAATTAAAATCCCAAGAAGGGCCACCAGTTTTCTAGGAGGCCTCTTATGCCAAACCACTTTCAAAAACACTTTAACGTGAGAATGCATTGAAAGAAGAGGATCCATGGGCAGACATGATAAAATGGCAAATAAATGAACCTTGATGGAGGAGTATGAAAGGCCATACAATAGTAATGCATGTAAATATTGTAAAAACAGAGAACCAGAGAACAACTAGCTCTAAAATGGGTGCTGATTGGGTTATTGGTACTAACTAGAAAACCTTTTCTATTTACTAATACATGATTTTGTACTAGCAGGCTTTCTTGCTTCCATTAGTACCTGCTGCAATCCTCAGTAAGTAGGTGCCTAAAGGGAATTATGTCCCTAGCATCTAGGAAGTCAGTTAAAGTTGACTGGGTGTATCAAATACCTTTGATCTTGTGTGAGTACATCCATTCTCCAGGGAGGATTGTGGTAATCTGGCCATTTCCATACAAAGGGAGAAAGAACAGTTGTATAAAATCTTACCATAACAGTAGATGTCCTTATCTTCACTTTTGCATATTTTTTCACCTTACAGATCTCTTACCAAGGATAGCCCAATGTCCAGCTAAGTCTTTAGATCTTGTATGCACCGTATATCACATGTATGCTTCCCATACAGTCCTGTAGGGCATAACGGTAATGTATGGGCGCAGTTACCCAGAACTGAATTGCCACAGACGAGAACAGTTTCCATAGGACCAAGGAGGTTACACACACCCAAAAAGAGAAAATGCAGATGGAAAAGGGGGGACTCTCGGCCAGGAGGTTAACAGAAACAGAGCCCAAAAGAAAAGGGGGGGGATGAAAGGAGAGATTAAATACATCAGTGAAAAAGGACATCTACTGTTATGGTAAGAGTTTACACAACTGTACTATGTTCTTCTGTATCACTGTTGCAGTATTCTTGACCTTGGTGAGAGTATAAAAGGTCAACAAAAGGAGTGGGAGGTGGAAGGCTGGGAAAAGCCCTCAACAAACCCATGCACAATGGTGCTAGCAAAACCTACTCTGGCCCTAGAAACAATGCTTAGTAAAAGCTATGCACTGAAGACAAAGTAGCAGGTTCAATGATGGACTGGGTGTCGACATCCTTGAAGAAAGTACCAGAAAAGGCAACAGCCTTAGTGGAATGAGCTCCAATGGAAGTAGACAGACATTTGCCATGAAAGGAATAACAAAAGAAAATGGCCTTAGATATCCAGGAGGAGATGGTTTGCTTATAAACAGCCAAATCTTATGTCCTGGGATAAAATGAAACAAAAACTGGTCTGACTTATGAATGGTCTTAGTTTTATCCAAATAATACCTCATCTCTCTGAGCAAATCCAGGGTATACAGGACCCTCTCAGACTGAGGAGAAGGAAAAAGGCAGGTAGTTGTACTGCCTGATTCATAGACAACTCATTAGCAACCATGGGCATAAAAGAAGGATTAGTATGAAGGGACACCCTGTTCCTGTGAACAACCAAAATAAGATGAATGGCCACAAGGCCTGAAGCTCAGAAACAATGCAAGCAGAAGTAACACAAGCAATAAGACAGTCTTCCAAGTGCAGTGTTACAGAGAAGCTGATACTGCAGGCTCAAAAGGAGCCTGGATGGAGTTTTACAAAACAAAATTAAGGTCCCAAGGAGGAGGAAGAATATGCTTCCTTGGAGGCCTAAGATGCAGGATGCATTTAAGGAACTGTTTGACCTCAAAATAAAAAGTCAAAGGAGGATTCAAGGGCAGACAGGCAGAAACAACTGACAAATAGGCCTTTACAGAAAAAAAAGGGCAAGTCAGACTGTAGAAACTCACACAAACAGGAGAGAATCACAGGGGCCCCCACTGAAAAAATGTTTTGGCTATCAGCAAGGTACCAGACAGAAAATCAAGAATTTCTGGTCGTACATTTTCCTGCCTCCTATAAAACCCTGAGCAAGTAATCAGAAAAAAGATGCTGAAAAGGGATCAAAACCCTATAACCCACAGTGTCAGCTGAAGAGTGGACAAGTGAGGATGGATGAGTGACCCCTTGTCCTGCGTGAGGAGGTCCAACTAGTGAAGTAACTTGTGGTGACTGCCCCTGGCCAGATGCCTTAAGAGGAGGAACTAGTACTCTCTTGGCCAAAAGGGAGTCACTAACAAGAATTTTGGCGAGTCCAGCTGAAACTTCTGCAGGGATCTTGGAAGAAGCAGAAGGACAGGGCAAACATTAAGAAACATCTCCTTCCAAGGAAAATAAAGGGCATCTGGAACAGAACAGAAGGAGCTGTCTGTTCAGAGGAGAGGCAAAAAGATCTACCTGAGGAATGACCCATCAATGGATTATGTCCAGAAACACTTCTCTGTGAATTATCCATTCATGAGCCTGTGTTTTGGACCTGCTCAAGGAGTTTGCCATTAGATTGTGCTCTGAAGGAATATACACTGCCTAAAGAGTTACCTGATAACTGATAGCCAAAGCCTGCAAAGAAGGTAAGACTTTGTGTCCCCCTGTTTTTTGACATACTACATCACTGTGGTGTTACTTATGCAAATCTTCAGGGGGACTTGAAGAGAACATGGGGTGAAAAGCCTGAAGGGACAGAATCAGAGCTCTCATCTCTTTGATGCTGATATGATCTGACTTCTGAAGGGGGGGTGGAGGGGGCAGAGACTCTAAACTTTCAACTGACTATAGGAAGCCTCCTACACCATGTTTGAGGCATCAGTGAACAGTTCTTGAGAAAGAATTGAAGGCTGAAATGGCAGGCCTGGGTTGAGGGTAAGTTACTGAATCCACCAGTCAAATTCCTGCTTAAGACAAGGAAGGAGCGGCACTCTGAAATCCAGAGGGGGGCAATGCTGAAACTAAACTGACTTTAGGTACAACTGACGCTTCCTCATATGCAGTCTGGCAAGAGAGAACACTGGAATAGAACAGGCCATGAATCCAAGGACCTGAATAAACTCTCTGAATGGAATGGCAGGCAGAGGAAGAAGAGACTGAACAAAAGCTGTCACGGACAAAATTTTTGGAGGTGGAAGAAAGGCCAACATTGGCACTGTCTGAATGCTGCAGTCCCAATGACATGATCTTCAGAGGGAGTGAGGATAGCCTTTTGGAAGTTGATGGTGAACCCCAGACTTTGAAGGAGAGATATGATGAAATCCAAAGCCTGTAACAGGCAACTAGCAGAAGGTGCATGAATCAACAGGCAGTCTAAATTAGGAAAACTCTAAATGCCTTTGAGCCAGCAAAAGGCAATCACAGGAGCTAGGCATTTTGTGAATACCCTTTGGGCAGTAGAGAGGCCAAACAGCAAAGCAGAGAACTGAAAATGAGAGGCAGAAACAGAAAAATGCAAAAACTTCCTGAAAAGAGGGTGAATAGGAACATGAAGGTAAGCATCCTTCAGATCCAAGGACACCAGAAAAACCTGGGGCAGCAATCGAGGAAACAGGTTTTGAAGAGAAAGCATCCAAAAAGAAGGAACCTTGAGAAAGGTGTTGAGCAAGGTGAGATCCAGAATAGGTCTCCAAGTGCCCTCCTTTCGAAGAACCAGGAACATTCTGGAATAAATTCCATTCCCCACTTGGGAAGGAGGGACAGGCTGAATAGTTCCCTGGCCCACCAGGGACCCTAAAACTTCTGAGAAATGAGGAAACTGCTCTAAAGAAGACTGAGGAATCCCGGAAAAAGGAGAGAGAGACTTCCACACCATGAAGTAACCCTGACGAATGATGATCAGAACCCAAGAAACGGAGGCGATGAGCTGCCAGTTTGGAAGACACAGGGAGAGCTGAAGGGACAAAGGAACCTGGCCAAGGGTTGGGGGGGGGGCAAAATGTCAAAAAGAAACAGACTTACAAGAAAAATAAGGCTTCAGAGCAACAGCAGCCTGAGAAGACTTTGCAGGAGTAGCTTGCCTGCCACCCTTCCTGCCTTTAGTGTCCTGATGAGGCTGCCTATGAACAAAAGCAGACCTAGTAGTACAGTTCCTCTGGAATGTAGGGATAGAGGACACAAAAAATATGCTTAAGGTCCTTTAAAGCTTTACCTATTTCTTGAAGAGACATAACCATATCAGCAGAAGTAGTCCCAAAGAGATTCTTATTATCCAAAGGAGCATCCAGCAACTCGGCCTTAATGTCTTCAGGTAATGACTGCAGGTGAAGCCAAGAGCAATACCTCATGACAGACCCAAAGACTTCAGCTCTAGAAGCGGCATCAACAGCATCATAGCTGTGCTTGAAAGAGTGGAGAGCCACCTGAGAGGTAGAAATCAAAATAAATAAAGCAGAAGACTTTCCTTCAGAATCAGGAAGGTCAGAAATAACCTGAAAAGCCTGGGCAATCAAAGCCAGTGACATGTCTTGCCATTTGGGTCTGGTAACTGATGCCCCTAAAGGCCAAAGTAGAAGCAGTATAGACCTTCTTTCCAATCCTCTCCATTGCCCTATTATCATCATCCAAAGACAGAAGCTTGGACGAGGGAAAAGCTTAGAAGGCTTGCTAGATGAGACTGACACCAAAGCAGGGTCAGCAGAACAACACTTAAATAGGAATCAACAATCCCCAGGAGTGTTACAGAACCTGTCAGGTTTCTTTGGGGCTGGGGATTGACAATCAGGAGTCTTTTAGGCAGCTCTAAAGATATCTAACAAAGCAGCCAACACAAGAGGTACTGCAGAAGGTTTGGGAGTGTCCACCCACCTGAAGCAACTCATAATAGCTCTTCTGGATATCAGACACCTGAGAAGAATCCCACTTAAAATATTTTATCATTCTGGCTGCTGTGTCCCCAAAAGACAACTCCTCCATAGGAGACTCAGGGTTAATGGATTCCTCTTCATGAGAGCCATAAACCAAAGGGAAAGGCATCTGGGAAGAATAACATAAGGACACTTCATCAGACTCCAAATCCTCATTAGTGGAATTGGGTTCCCTAGGCCTTCTATATGGAGTTGAAGTCTAAGGGGGTGTAGGGACAGAAACCCCTTGGAGAGGTTTCAGGGCCATTAATGCATTAAACAGGCCCTGAGTGAACTCCTCCCATTCCCTCTGAGGATCCTTAGGATGTACAAAAGAATGGTTAGTCTTCTGTTTTTTCTTGGTAGGGACATCAGCCCTAACAAACACCAGAGGTTTTGAACCTTGACAGTATTCAGTAAGAGTACCTGGAACCTCTCCCCTGATCAGAATCTGCAGAATCCCTCTATGGCCCTCTGAGAAAATCAACCATGGTTCCCCCTCAATGTCAGCAGAAGATGCCTGCTAGCCTCAGAGGATATGCAAAAGGAGGGATACATGCTTGCCTCTGACAGAGTCATCACAGAGGAATCTGAAGTTGACAGTGGATGGCCTACAGAGCTATTACCTGCTTCCGGAAACATTTTTGGTGGAGACTTGACAGCCAAAGAATCTGGATGAGATTTCTTGACTTCCTTTTGCTTAACGTAGCTCTGAGTTAATCAATTCTTCTATGCTACCATGGGCTAATTGATTAAGCCTCTGGTTCTCAAGATAGATGGCCAGGGAAGACAACCAGCTTCTAAGAGTTTTAAGCATAAATGCCTTACAATATTAAAGGAGGTATGGTCACAGGAAACACCTAAACAAAAAAAGGCACTGTTTGCAACAATCCTTATGGAGAATCTGTCTCCCACACTGACATTTTTTTCCTTTTTGGATGACATGAACTCCAGGTACTCAAAAGAAAACAAAACCAGCTGAAGCTAACAGCTAGGTATTCAGCACAGCAAAGGGCATTCAGACCAACGAGCAATGATGGCATTTGGACTGGCAGCAAAAAAGTTCTAGGTAACTGTGCCCATACATCACTTTTATGCCTTATATCTTGTACTAGGAGCATACGTGTGGTGTATGGCACATACAAGATCTAAATATTTTGGTTTACTGGTCAGACATTGGGCTGCCTTGGCAGGAGATCCCTAAGGTGTAGAATACTGCAAAGGTGATAAAGAAGGACATCCACTGTTGCCTGGGGCAGATGGGAGCAACCACAATGATCTTGGGAGAGTCTTTCTGAATCTTCTGAAGGTTGAAAAGTACCCTGAATATCACTGGAAGGACTGGAAAAGCATATAGGAACATTCCTGTCCGAGAAAAAGAAAAGACATCTGTCTTCCAAGCCTTTTTGAATTAATTTCCGGAGCATAATATTGTCAGACTATTCTTTGGAGAGGAGGCACATAGATCTACTTGAGGAACTCCCTACAGATAGATAAAATCTTGTAAGATCGCCTGATCTGGTTTCCATTCTCGAAGGTCTGTCCTTGTCCTGCTTAGCTTGTCTACCACACAGTTTTGCTCTAATGGAATGTAGGATGCCTGTACAATGAAACTGTGCTTTGAAACTATATCGCAAGCTAACATGGCTAATTTGCAAACCTGGATCCCCCTTGCTTGTTGACATACCATATGACTATGGTATTGTCTGTAACACCTTGAAGAGGTCCCAGGGACCAAAAATGATTCTGAGAGTTGAGTGCTTTGATCAGGGAAAGCATGTCTTTTATATTTATGTGCTTGCATCTGTCTTTGGTGTCCCACACATCTTGCAGTTTTATCCCTCCTGACGTTGCTCCTGAGCAAAGTCTGAGGCATCTGTGGTGGCTGTCTGCTTTGGAGAAGGGGGTGAGATGGGGAGACCTGGACTTAGGGAAATTTGCTGTCTCCACCAAGTAATTTCTCTTCTGACAAACCCTAGCAGTGGAATTTGAAAAGACAAATGTTAGTGGTGATGGGACACACAGAACCTTAGGAAACACCTGAAGTCTTGATGAATAGGGATGTGACAATAAGCATCCCTTAAATCCATAGTTACCAGGAAACTTATATGAGGAAGTAGAGGAAGGAGTAGATGTTGTGAAGTGACAGCATTTTGAACTCGGGCACTATCACAAACAGGTTTAGAAAAGAAAGATCCAGAACTGGTCCCTAAGCATCTTCTTTCTTTCACACTAAGAACATTCTTGAATAAAAACTTTTCACAACCTGAAAAGGAGGAACAGGTTCTTTGACTCTCTGGAACAGAATATGTTGAAGGACAGGGAGAAATAAAGGTGTCTGGTCTGGTGGATGAGGAATTACCCCCTGAAAAGGAGGGATTTCCTCCCAATGCCATCTGTAACCTAGGTGGATGACCTTCAGAACCCATTTGTTTGAGACTATCTGTTGTCAGAGAAAAGTGGAGTTTCAGAATTTCTGGAAGGGAAAAGAGACTGCCAGGGTGGGGTGGATGGACAAGATCCCTTAAAATAGCCTTTCTGACTTGTTATACTGTCCCTGGTTTTGGGGGTTCCTGAATTACTTTTGCAGCCCCCCACCTGCCATTCCTTCTTAAATATCTGTTTACCAACATTTTGTTGAGGCATTTTATTTATTTACTTATTTTGCCAAAATTGGATGAGTGATTATAAAATCCCTTTGACAATTTAGAAAAGGAGGACGAAAAAATCTTAGAGATTCCTTGAATCAACTTAGCCTTTTCAATCACACCTTTTGCTAACCTCTCAGGCAGAATTGCCAAAAAAAACTCAAACTAAAGGAGTATTTAAAATCTCATTTTTCACATCATCTGGGAGGTTCTGAGAATTCAGCCAAGTAAACATTCTTAAAACAGTGCCAGTGGGTGGCCATGGCCCTGATAGAAGTATCAATGGAGTCATACACGCACTCTAAACAATAAGTTATGACTTGTAAAATGGAAGAATCTAAATTAAAGCAGACTTTTCCTCATGAAGAAACTGCAGATAAAACATTCCTCATACTTTCATGATTAGTCAGAATAAACTTTTAACACATGAGCCTGACAATTCAAAATTCTGGAAATGAAAGTTGCAGAAGCATACACTTTTTTCCCAGTACTTATCAATAATCTTACCATCCCTGTCAGAAAGAATAGTTTTGCAGCAGTAGGATTAACTAAAGCTATAGCTGCTGGGTCAGGTTTGGGAACAGTGTATGAAAACCTAAAAGAATGAGGAATTTTATACATTCTGTCTTCCTTTTAAGGGGCCGCTGGCTGACTACCAGGAGAAATGCAGGCAGTGGCACCACACACACACACACACACACACACACACACACACACACACACACACACACACACACACACACACACACACACACACACACACACACACACACACACACACACACACACACACACACACACACACACACACACACACACTAAAGCTGACAGAACTGGAGGGATGGGTGAAGGTTCTGGAAAGTCTTTCTGTAACAGTTCATAATATTTCTGAAAGACTTTGAAACCAGAATGTTTTCCCACTAAAAACACACATTTGGCACATTCTAGAAACAGTCTCAGGGAAAGAGAAATCCCCAAAGGGAGAATCAGAAACATTGCTCTCCTCCGAGTCTAAATCAGAAAACTCAGGAGAAAATCCTGTATCTGTACCTTCATCTTCCTGTCCAGATTTAGAATCCTGAATCTCTTCAAGAAAAGAGGTTACCTACTCCTTTCTAAGGAAATTTAAGGAGGACTAGATACATGTTTAGTTTTCTGTTTTTTTGACAAGAAAAATGGAGCCAACAGTGTTATTAACTGCAGCTGCAGCTTCCGCAAGGTTGGGCACAACATTGTAATAAAACATAGAAGGCTTTCCAGTTCCCTCTCCCAGGACTGACAAGAGTGGTTCATTCTTGCCA
Organism: Protopterus annectens; assembly: GCF_019279795.1. Classification (NCBI taxonomy): domain Eukaryota; kingdom Metazoa; phylum Chordata; order Ceratodontiformes; family Protopteridae; genus Protopterus; species Protopterus annectens. Next base: position 1,419,997,441 of record NC_056735.1, read on the forward strand.
CTGAGGGGACCTGAACAGTTACACAGGAAATGACTTATCTCTGCTTCAAAGTGGCTGTAGGTGCTACACCAGAGGGATCTGGGGCTTAAACATGAGTGGTCTGAGGAACAAGCTATGGCCACAGCAGACTGACCTACTTGTGGCTGAGGCAAATTGCTAGCCAGCAAAGCTGTTTGCTTAACTTTTTCTTTTTGTGACTGGAAGAAGGACCAACCATGGGACAGGTAGTTTGTTCTGTGGTGCAGCCAAAAATGGTGCCTCCTTCCCAGGAAAAACAAGGAGCAAGAGACGGTAAAATATTAAAGTTTTTAAAAGTTACTTTTTCAAATAAACACACAGTAAAAACACTTAGCCAGCCCCAGTAAGTAAAACAAACATAAATTATCCACAGAAAAATGATTTTGCATTTACTTTAAGCAACGTTTAAAACTAAGAGGAAAAAAGTGTGGCCCCATTTTAGAAGGAGAGCTAAGTCTCATGACAACCTATTAAAACACAGCGCTCCTAAATAAAAAATAACTTTACTAAACAGGAAATTACAGTAAAAACAATTGTTAAATGTAGAAGGTTTTTTCCCCATATGAAACTTATCTGCTCAGCAATGTAATAGCATAAGCCAACTGCTGACCCTCAACAGCCCGCGAGGAGTGCTATCTTCAATGGCGGGAAAGCTCTGAAGGGCTTGGCACTCAAGCCTGTCGTTCTAGTTAGATCAGTTTGAGATGACTGATAATTTGGGCTTGTGGTAGGTGCTATGAAGCTTTGGAAGCTGGCTGGCTGTTATCCTTGGCAGGATATTAACCTATATAGCTAAGACTACTGCAGCAGTGATCGATATCATGAACATCAAATAAAAAAATAAACTGAATTGATGACCATAATATAATCACCAGAAGTACAGTAAGAATCAATGTTATCCCACCTCGAGGAAAAAAACTCTACTCAATGCACAAGAGAAAAAAGGGATGGCATACAGTATTACACAAATGGTCCGAGTCTAAAAAATTCCACATTTTGCAAGGTAAGAAGGCAGGGCTGAATATACAAGGCAGAGCATTCCCCCTTATGTAAGACAGATGGGAGGGTGAGAAATTCCCATTGGATCAGGTCTGATAATAGCTGCCCTGGAACTTGACAGGGAAGGCTGTCATCA
>NC_056735.1:1420003593-1420176093 GCF_019279795.1 Protopterus annectens
GATTTAACCAAACTCATAGTAACAACATCGGGAACCAAGGAACATTGGATCAGCAATTATTTAATTTTAAAGGGTTGCTATCCAAATATAAAAAGCTTCAGCTTGAAAACGAGTACTTGACGGAATGTACTAAACGTGAGCAGGTGCCGAAGGGATTACGCCTATGGAAATATCCCACTGGCCTTCAGAAGGACTCTCATCTTCATAAAGAACTGGTGCAGTTCTTTAACAGGCAAGGATGTGAATTGCTACAAATATTGATAGCGGACAATAATAGGAAAATGTCCTTGCTGTTAAGGGACATTAATCAGTTGGACTCGAGCATTAAGAATGATTTATTGTTTGATTTGAAAAGAAACGAGTTTAATGGTGTGTTTAATAATGTGAATATGGAACTTTTAGAACTAAAAAATAGGAAAGAGGAAGTTATTAAGGGACAAATTAGAGTATGAAGAAGGTAAAGCTTACCCTGAACCACCAAGGGGGCAACAGAGTCCAAACAGGAAAAGTAATGTAATGTCTACAGAAAGGCATGACACAGACGTATATGAACAAGACAATGTTGAGCCTGAATCCCCTTTAGAACAACCTCCTTTACGGAGATCAGAGAGGTTGTTGACTCAGAGACAGGGGAGGCAGGAGTATTACAGGCATGGGAACAATTCACGGGGTGGCACATGGAGGGGGAGATGGGGTTCATACCGGAGATAAACATGGACAATGGTACCAACAATGAATGTAGTGTGGTCCATAATAATATAGGTGATTTTAGTATTTATAATTATAGCCAGGCCTGAGTAGATACTGATTGGGCTGATTTGTTATCTAAAGGTATGAATTTTGTACCATTAAAAAAGGGGAGATTAGTTGACTCTATTTTGCAATTAAAGCTTTTTACAAGGAAATTGAATCTAGCTTTATATTTTCAAAACCTTAATATGACCACAGAGCATTTGAACTTTCGGAGACCTAGTACTTTCTCACTCCCCGTCTCACCCCTTAGTGCAACTTTTTGAAAATTTATGTGAAACTGACATTAGGAAAGTATTAGATAAAAAGAACAATAGGACTGACAGTTACAATCTTGAGAGTAAGGAAGTTATTCTGCTAAAAGATATACTTGAGCAGCGTGACATTAGGTTAATGAAGCCGGATAAGGGTGGGGGCTTGGTTATAATGAATGTGGATGACTACAACAGTAAAATGTTGGAATTACTTTACAGTAAGGTATACCTGGAAGTCTCTCGTAATGAAATGAATATAGCCTATTGTAATATAGATCTGGAATTGGAAAAGCTACTCCTTAATGTGCAAATTTCTATAGAGACTTATAATTACATGTTAACTGTACACCCTAGAACACCGACAATTTTTGGTATACCAAAAATACACAAATCCAACCTATTGTGGATGCCAAGGCCTCTAAAACTTACAGTATTGCTAAATTTATTGATAGCAAGGTAAAAAAATGTACTAGACAATCATAGTTCAATGATAAAAGATTCATGGGACTTTCTTACAAAAATTCAACACAGTATGTTTAACAAGAACCTTATCCTGGCTACTATTGATGTGTGTGACCTATTTTCGGTCATACCACATCAAATAGGCCTTGAATGGTTTTATGACTACTTATGTGCTAATTCTACACTTAATCATGAGATCATCTTAACTATTCGGTCATGTATGGAAATTGTATTAGACAATAATTTTGTCACCTTTGAAGGACATCTTTTTAATCAAAAACAAGGAGTTGCAATGGGTGCGTGCTGTGCTCCAGTTTTTGCAAACATTGTTTTGACTGCTTTGGAGTGTTTTGTGTTGATTTCAAGTTACTTCTTGGATTGCAATTTATTCTGGCTCAGCAGTTATAAAGTGGTTTGTAATAACTTGGAGTCGCTTTTTGTCTCACAACAGCTGCCAGCAATTTTATTTGGTTTGTGGACTGTGTTTGAATTTCCAGTTTGTATTTTTATTGTTACAATGCATTTATTTTTCCCTACTGTGTTTTATTAGCTCTGTCTTTTTAAATACTATGGTGGGTCTTGATTGGTTCATTTGAATCTTAATGGTATAAAAGGAAGTGATGTATGTTACTTTGCAAGGTGTGATGAAGCAAATTTTATTTGTGAAAGCGTTCCCCTTATATATATATTTATAGGCTCCCTATTAATTATTCGACCGTTTTAAAGTTCGAATGTCATATGGTCAACACCATATGATCGAACTTGAAAAAGTTTGAAGGTGAAAAGCAAGGTCTCCGTATGGCATAGAAATGGTAAATTTTCCTTTTCTGCACAGAAGTGCGATCCTGGAGTTGGTATAGTTAAGTAGGGGGGTGTGGGCGGTGCAGGGGGGCTTGCCCCCCTGCTCAGAGTGTTGAAGTTTTTTTTTTATTTTTTATTATATTTTCGATGTTTCAAAGTTCACTCATATGTTGTCGAACATCAGTAAAATAAAAAGTTCAGTGCTCCAGCCAAAGTCTTACCAAGCCAAAATAGAATAACAGCTCTTCTTTATATATATATATAAAATATGTATGTGTATATACACATATATATATATTTATATATATATATATATATATATATATATATATCTATACACACACACACACACACACACACACACACACACACACACACACATACACACACACACATACATATATATATATATATATATATATATATATATATATATATATATATATAAATATATAGAGAGATCAATATCTGTCTGTATATATATATATATATATATATATATATATATATATATATATATATATATATATATATATATATATATATATATATATATATATATATATATATATATATATATATATATATATATATATATATTCTTCTTTTGGCTTTTTTCCCAGTTAAGGGTCGCCACAGCGGATCACCTGTCTGCTCATGATTGGCAGTGGAGTTTTACGGTGTCGAGTTGCCAGCTTGGCGCCCAACCTTCCACAGAAGGCACACACATGCACTCACTCACACCTAGGGCCAATTTAGAGTGTCCAATCCACCTACAGCATGTCTTTGGGATGTAGGAGGAAACTGGAGCACCTGGAGGAAACCCACGCGACCACAAGGAGGACATGCAGACTCCATACAGAAAGCACCCCAGCCGAGGATCGAACCGGAGAACCTCTTGCTGTGAGGCGACAATGCTAACCGCTGCACCACCGCATATATATATATATATATATATATATATATATATATATATATACATACATACATACATGCATATTGAATATGGATTGTAGGTAACCTGTCAGACTGCAAACCCCTTGAACTCCCTCAAGTTATCAAAAATTAACAAAAATCCATACTTAACATTTAGTCCCCTATACCTCCCCCATGTGATGGAATTTGTCCTCCAACCCCTCCCTGTGAGATACCATACCACCAGGGAAAGGGAAACATGACCTTACCCCGGTATTCTGTGATCTTGATGAAAACAAAGAATCGCATATAATTTCCCTTCAATATTCATATTATTCAATCACTCAGAATAGATTAACATGCACTCGAAAAAAGTGCACTTCAACCATGAAGACAGCAACTATATATGTGTATGTGTGTATATATATATATATATATATATATATATATATATATATATATATATATATATATATATATATATATATATACATATTTATTTTATTTTACATTTGTTAACCAGGAAATTCCGACTGGACCAGGTCCATTTTCAGCGGAGACCCGGGGAGAAAAGCTCCAGCATCAAGTTATACAAATACAGTACATCCAACATAATACACAAAACAGGTTACATCATGTATGCTGAACATAGTAATATAACAAGAAATTAATAAAAACACTCCAGGTAAAAGAAGATATAGAACACGGGTAAAAAGACAATGTCAGTTATACATTGGTAAGAGAAGAAAATATACCAAGTAAGATTCTACAATTAAAAGTACCCTTTCAGATGACCAAGCCTACAGGGGATCAGAGATCCAGCATGTGATCAGAGAGGAGTTTAGGGAGTTAATAGTAGTATGAGTAGGGTTATGTGATACAAGGGCATAACCAGGTACTAAGAAGGTGCGATTTGAGGGAGTTTTTGAATATGAATGTGGAGGGGGCAGTGGACACAGATAGGGGAAGAGAGTTCTAATTTCTGGCAACAGTGTGGGAGTAGAGTGCTTTCCCTGCATTACTGTTAGCCTTGGTGATGGAGAGGAGAGTTTTTTACTGGATCTTAGGTACCGGTTTGCAATACAGACAGTAAGTAGGTTGGATAATGAGGGTTTTTTTCAGGATATTTGAGAATATTGTAGGCTGTGCCCAGATGTTGATAGTTAAGTAGCTGTGGTAGCTCAAGCCATTTTAGTTCTTTTAGTGCAGCACAGTGATGGGTTCTATAGCTTGAGTTAGTAGAAACTTGGCTATTTTATTGTAGCATGATTCTAGTTTGTCTAGGTCACATTGTCTGATTTGGGTAAAGATTGGTGCTGCGTATAATAGAGTTGAGAGGAGGTGGCTTTGTGCAAGTGTGACTCCTGATTTTTGTGAGAGAAAGGACTTATGCCTGTATAGGGAGCCTAGTTTTTTGTGTACTAATTTTATGGTATGTGAGATGTGAACATCAAAATGGAGATTATTGTCTATTTCAATGCCGAGAAGTTTGGTGTGGTTAGAAGGGGAGATGGTGGTATGTGTATATATATATATATATATATATATATATATATATATATATATATATATATATACATATACACACACACACACACACACACACACACACACACACACACATACACACAACACATACACACGTGCTCGCAAGCACACATATCAGCTTTTCCAGTACTTTGCCAAGTACAGGGGACTGAAATAAGTCAAAATTAACTGAAAAAAGCTGGTGACAGATTTTTTGAGGTGGGAATCAGTTGGCACAGTTTGCAAAGCTAACCTTCATGTTAGTAAGATATTGCAGATAAATGCCAACTGCCTATAAACATAATGTGCTATATCAAGCCATGACCACATCAGTAGTGTGCAACAGAGATGCAAGTAAGGAGAAGGTAAGCATACTGCACTAGAATGGGGAAGGCATCCATCAGACAGAACTCAGGAAAATGCGTCCCACTCCCCATTTCTCACATTCTAATGCTTGGATTTAAGAGGCAGTGAAATACTTATCATTTATACACACATTTGTTTATTTATTTATTTATTCATTTGACATTTGTTTACTGGGATTGTCCAACTGGGCACATGCCCATTTTCAGCAGAGGCCCAGGGGAAAAGCCCCAGTAGATTTAAGAAACAAAAGACATTGGCTGTAATATTATTCAGTAGTAGCATAAACAAAAGAGCATATTTTATACATAATACATATACAAAGTTATACATAAAATGGCATATAAAAAGGAGCATAAGTAGTACTTAAAAATAGTAGAAAGAAATGCTTGTTTCATGTATTATACATATATAATCATGAATTTATACAGATGTGACTATGTCACTATTTCTAGTATATAAAAAACTGTACATGGTGCAGGTGAGGATTTTGGGTACAATGAAATAATTAGGGTGACACTGAAAAGACTGGACAGAGTATCTTGAGAGAGAAAATAAGGTGATATTTGTGATGAGTTTATAGGTGAGATAAAGCAGCAAGACAGCACAAAACAAACATTTCAGATTGCCCTTACCCAGTAGATTTGAAATTTTGTATTTAAGTGATTTTTGAACTGCTTTAAGTAGATCTGAAGAAGCGCCTGGTGTGGGCGTGAAAGCGCTAATCTTTTGTTTCTGTAATAAATCAGAATTTGTGTTTTATTCTGCCATGTCAACTGGTTGTTCTTGAACATTTACTTGTTGAACATGGATATATGACCTTTAACCCCCAAAACAACCTAAACAGGTTATGAAAAGCAAAATATTTTGGGTACCATTACTGATCCACTATACAGCAGTAAAGTGTAGTATACTGTAAACTAAGTGAAGGTGACAAAGGACATCTGCTTATTATAAATATAATTTTGACAAACTCAGACTTAGTAAAAGATTTCCATTTAAACTGAAAAGTTAATGGCCCATGTTTGGATGCATATCCTGTAATGGAAAGATTACATGAAGAAGCTGAAACTTGGACTGTGAGAAATTTTGAAGAGTAACCATCTGATGGCATGAAGTTTTAGCTGTATTATGTACCTAAGAGTCTATTTCCCTAGGTTCATTGCTAACCAAAGTATTTGAAACTGGTACATCTTGGAGAGGCATTGTAATATGATATTTTAAATGCATTTTGCTATGTCAGGCTTGTCTCTTAATATACAAATCCATAAATTTCCACTTTGCAAAACGGCACAAATTCACCAATCTTCACATACAAATGAAGAAGATAAATGCGGCAGTTTGTATGTGCATGAAGTCTGGAAAAAGATAATTTGTACTCATCTTTTATTGAAACCCCAGTGGAAGTAAACATCAGAAATTATGCTCTAACTCATGAAAGGGAAAAAGCATTTCCATTTGGTCAAGAAACAAGTTCAGAAAATAATCTGTAAGATGCTGTTATGAATGTTCCTTCTGATAGTTTGCTTTAATCCCTCTGAACTACTGTTTACTTTATGCCTACTAGTGTTCTTAGATATTTTGCTTTAATCACGTGTGCACTATCGTTTGTTTTATTCTCAGCTGTGCTCCAAGGTGTAGACTTTTCTGGTACATGATAGAGAATGGTATATTTTTCATAGCAGTACAGGCTTCTTAGCTATAGTAAAAATTTGTCAGGATCTGTCACTCTCTACTGAGGTCCCAACAGCTAAGTATGATTCCCACAGCAGTCTCTCTCTGTAACTATATTACCTATATCTAAGCAAATGGCAGCCTTCTAAGTATTGAAAGTTATTTGTGTAAATATGAAATAATATGCAGGATAGTGTAAATAAATGTGTAAAACTTGAATGCACATTTCGGTACTGCATGCAGTTTAAATGATTTCTTCCGACTGGATTTTGTAACAGCTCATTTCTTTTCTGGTTTTGTTCAATTTCTCTTGATTTGGAATAGGTTCTTCTGATTTAGATGGAATTTTGTTTTTAATACTTTCTCTTTTTACTACACTGGATATTGCCATTTCTAAATTCTGCTGTGCAGTTAACTGTCACTATGTGCATGTGGGATGCAGCTATCAACATTTATATTCTATGTTTTCTTTAGCTTATCTTAATATGTATGTTATACATTCCAATTGCATTATTCTGTGGGTTTATATTTTATATGTATTTAAACATTGCTGGGAGGAAATGTCATTATTTAAATAAGCTCCTTTCTTTATTGTATTTCGAGATTCAATATATACACTCTGCCATTTTGTTTGTTTTAATGATTTGTATTGAGACTTTCTGAACTGTGTTCCTCACCTCTCCAAAGCTCTTTCAGTTATTGCTTTATAATTTGCCACTGCAACCACATGTATGTTTTGGGAGGGAGGGGAATTTTGAGTTAGAGAAGCAATTTGGAATTTAAGTTTAGGGGCATGAACGTAGCTTTCAATTTGGGAAGTAGAATGAAGCTGACTGTTAGGCAGTGAGAGTAGAGTTTTGACATGTAAGCTAATGCTGCTCATCACCAGTATGAACAGGGCTGGGCTTAGAGCTGAGCCCTGATGCACACCCACTCACAGTGAGAGCCCCTCAGTATGTCTGAACACTGTATTTGTATCATTGGGCCTTTGTATATGTATATAACCTGCACTGATTCTACTGATGTTTTCAGGGCTTCAGACCATTACAGAACCACCCAAATCAGCTTTTCTTTGACGTTGTATTATGCTTTCTCCAAGTCTAGGAATGTCCAGTTGGACTCTCTCCTCCTTTCTAACCTCTTCTCCGTTATATGTTTCATTGAAAATATTGGGTTAGTTGTACTGCATTCTGATCAGAATCTGAACTGTTTATCTCCCACCTTATAGCTCCACATATTCATATTCATTTACCAATTACTTTCTCCAGCAATTCTAAACAGCATGACAGGAGTTTGGTACCTCTGTATTGTCTACAGTTGTGACTGTCACATTTGTCCTTGTACACTGCCACTAAAATGATTACCTTCCAGACATCTGCATATGCCTTTCTCTTCGGACTGTGATAAGTACCCTCAGGAGCTAATTCCCTTTTAGACACTCAACATGTTGATCATATCTGATGTGACTTCATCTGAGCCTGTTGCTTTCCCTGCCTTCATTTTCTTTAGTGTTACTGTTAGTTCTTTTCAGGTGGGTTCTTCTTCTTTTATCATAGGATGTACATGCAGCATTATAGCTTTTGCAGGGTTTTCTTCATTCAGAAGATTCGTGAGGTACCCCTCTGGACTGGTGAGCAGATAGTTGCTGGCATTCCTTGAGTCTTGTCTGATGACTACCTTCTTTATCTTTCTGTTGTTACCTTATAGAGATATGTTGTGTCATCTGCTGAGTTACTTTCCAGAGGCTGGTAAGAGTTTCTCTGATGGCTTGTTCTTTGCCACTGTGACTGATGTCTTAGCCTTTATTAGCCAACCAGTATTGCTTCTTGGCATGGTCCATCTTTTCTATCTCAGTCTTCTTTCTGCACTTCTTCTTTCTTGTGATAACTTCCTGGACTTCTGTATTTCACCACTTGCTTTTGTTATGGACCTTATTTCCATACCTGGCTCAAACAAATTTCTGTTCTATTATCTTCAAATGTGATGTGGTGAGACACTGCGATTTTTCTTTGGCTCTAACTAGTTCATCTTCTCCCTGAGGAACATGAGGCATGAATATTTACTTGAACTCCTGTGCTTTTGCTACAACTTTGAGGTCTTCAGACTAGTCTCCATTGACCTTAGGGGCTTCTGACCAATGCTTGTAGCTGATTGTGGTCACCAGTACTTTATGTTTGGAGCTGAATGTTTCATGGGAATGACTTTGCAATTTCTGATTTTACCCCAGTGCCCTTTTCTTACTGTGATCTTGTGATTGTCTCTCTTTTGGGGAATTATGTGTAGGCTACCATTAAGTAATTTGACAGACAGAAGCCTAGACTGGTCTCTCCTTCATTCTCCTGCTGTTCTATCCATGTGAATGAAGTCAGTCCTTACCTCCTGTTTTGTCTGGGTTGATATGAGCATTCAGATCACCTATTACCAACACCAATGCAGTTTATCCTGCTTTACCTAGGAGGTCCTGCAACTGCTGCCTGAATGCACTTTTTTCCTTGCCATCATGGTTCTGTTGTGGGTCACAGAACAAGATTATAAAGACTGCCTGTCTTTACACTGGGGACTGACTGCCATAAGAATGCCACTGATTCTGATGACATCCCTCACAGTATTCACAAGTCTCTCTCTTATGACAATTCCCATACCATTGATAGGCTTTCCTGTCCACAAGTAATAGACGCTGGATCCCACACCAAGACTTTGCTCTGCTACACTTCCACCTTGTTTCCTGGATATAAAGAATGTCCAGTTTCTTTCTTACCCTTATGTGATTTACTTTCAAGCTGTGTGCTGACAGTGAACCACTTTTAATGTACAATCTTTGTTCATTTTTGGCAGGTTGCTTCATTTTACATCCACCTTTCAGTCAACAGACCAAATCCCAAGTAACCTAGTCCGCGTAAGTGGACACTAGCCACCCAGGACTGCTGGGCATTTTGGCAGGCACACACTAGGCAATAAGTGGATATAGACCCTTCCCACTGTTAGTATGGGTTCCTGGCATAGATCAGTGTAGGTCAGGTCCTCAAGCCACTTAGCAACAACAAATAAAAGACTTCTTCATACTTTTCTGATGCATTCTCCTATTTTGATAAAGTCATCATGTCAAGTCCAGCAATAATAACTTCATAGTTTGACTTTGTAGTTATACAATAACAATATTGTTAAATGGTACTTCTTAGATGGCTGTTACACTACATAACTGACATAATCTCCAGGTTCTGTTTGAGAGCACCAAATCTAATATTTTCCCTCCCTGGTGGGTTCTAATACAAACCGTCTAAGACTCGCTTCATCAGGAATAAATGAGCTCCTGAATATAACTGCAGTACAGATACTCCATTTGGCATCTGTCATAATTAGGTCCACACCACAATAGCTCACCTTCTTCTTGACATTATAAGTAACTCTTTGAGAATTTGTCACCAACACCTGATTCTCCTGTTGTTTTAAAGATAAACTGCAAAAGAAATAGTGCTTTAATTAACAAAAATTATCTGTGTCTGTATGCTTTACTTTCTAGCTCACAGCCTTGCTCCTCACAACCCACTAAATCATCTAACCCACATGTTTTTAATATAAATTAAAGAAGCGTTAGCAATAGCACTCCACTCACCAGATTTCATTGTAGCTACTGAAACTTGGCTAAAAATGATTTAGAAGATAAGGAAATACTTCCTCCAGGATACAATCCTTAGACTAGATAAAACCAAAAGCAGGCAGGTGGTTTTACTATACATTACAGTCATTCCCTTAGCTTACCTCTTTATCCCTCAAAACCTCATAAATAAATAATGCTGAAATCATGTCCCTTCTAAAACAAAATAAATACAAGCTTCTATGCATATCAGGAATTTACATTCACTGGACAACAATATAAACAAAGTAGAAGAATTCTTCTCCCAGGCTTCTTCAAATATTCGTCAGGAAACTATCAAAATGGGCAATTTAAATATTGACTAGTAGATCAAAAGTAATGACACCTGGAATGATGTGATAAACTTATATGGGATAACAGTTTATTGCATCATCCACTAGGTACGTTAAACATTCTATAGGAAATCCACCTTCAAGATCCTCACTAACTCCTCCAATAAAATTATCTCCTGTGGCTCTTTCCCCAGCACCCTAAGCAACTACCTCCCTACCTTCACTATAAGGGACCACTACAGTAGCCATAAACTTCCCTGCTACAACCATGTTTGCGATCTGTCTATTCAAAATGATGCCTTCACCTCAAACTTAAAATTAGTAAAATGGAACCAACTACTAACACTTCAGCTAGGAGACATTGTCTCCCTATTCAACACTATTTCCCTCAACATTCTAAAAGCACGTCTTTATAAGAAACAAAAGAATCAAAATAAATGCAGCACCTTGGATTTCTAGATTAACAAAATAACTTATAGACCAGAGAGACAAAACATAGGGAATGTGGAGAAGAAAATAAGACAGAATCTAACCTACAAAAACACAAACACTTCAGAAATCTCACCAAGCAAAGGGTTAAATCTGGCAAGAAATCTTATTACACCAATCTACAAGCTTTAAATCAATAAAACCCAAAACTGTTCTGGTCTTAAGTCAACCCACCACAAAATCCTGGCCAAGTCAACCAACCTAGTCCAGCTGTTGTCCCTCAGTCAAACAACTTGACCTACCAATTCAATACATACTTCATCAAGTCTGTAAACTTCTCGCCCAGATATCGTAATCTCTACTACCCTACAACCCTTCATCTTAAAACTTTCTCCATAGAATCCATCTCCCCCATAAAAACTACTTCTAAAACTGAAACCTACCACTGCTGTCCCAGATAATCTATCAGAGGAATACACTAAAATGTCAGATGTTCCAACCTACCCAGTTTCTATATTAATTAACTGATCTATTAAATAGAATTATGTTCCCAACCTATGGATAAAATCTTGCATCTTATCGTTAAACAAGTGTAGCACTTTCATAGATCTTAGCAACTACAGACCAATAGTCATTCTATCTCCACTTTCAAAAGTCCTTGAGAAATTAATTCAAACAGAACTACTCTCATTCATTTCAGACTACAACACAGCATGGCTTCTGCTCTATTACAGCCTTCTTTAACTTCATAGCCACTATAAATCAAAACAGAAATGAGGAAAGCCCAGTTTCTGTAGTCATTCTTGACTTATTGAAGGCTACTGACACCATTTTACACATAAAACTGCTATACAAATTGCCTCCGTAGGCCTAGAAACACCCATATTTACTTGGTTTAACAGATACTTGTCCTACAGACAACAAGCTGTTAAATGGCAATTAACATTCTCCCCTTTCCTTTATACAGCAGTGGGAGTCCCCCAGGAATCTATTCTAGGCTATCTCTTATTCAACATATTTGTGAATGACCTCTCAGAAAACAAACATGCAAAAATCATCCAATATGTGGACAACTCCCCACTGCTCTCAGCTGCTAAAAAATGGAGATAGTGCAACAACTAACCCTGGATTCCCTTACCTCTACTGAAACATGGTTACCTAATTTTCAAACTTTTTCTAATCTCCCAAAATCCAAGCTCATCCTATTCACCCAAAAAAACTTTCTACCTAGAAATCCTTCTTCCCTCTAACCTCCACAAACAACTTAAAATTGTAATTATTAACCCACACTAAACTACCATGTATAGTAACTGATGATAACTTGAAATTTGACTACCATGTAAAAGGTGCAATAAAAAAGCAACAAATTAACAACCTCTCTACAGAATAAAATGTTACCTAACAGATCCTGCTACAAAATACATTGCTTCACTTGCCTACTTCCAACTCTCTTCTATGCAGACCTTGTTCTCATTAATCTTCTGACAACCTAGACCAATATCACTGAGCAATGCTACAACAAAGTAGCCAAATGTCCTGCTAATGTGATATACTCCATTAGTATTCCAATTAATTGCCACACAAAACCTCATTCACACACAAAAATGCCCTAACCTAACGCACATCCTTCAACAATACTCACCAAAAAGGCCTCTTTGCTCAGTAGATAAAATATCTGCTCCTAATAACTAAATCAAACAATTCTGCTAGTAAATCGTTCTCTCTGTCTAGCCCTCCTACAGCTCCAAATTCTGGAACGTAATCTCCTTCCCCTTCAACAAAAAATCTTTCAAGTCTCAATTAAAATAACACCTAATGAACACATGGCTGGGTTCCTGCTCATCTCATGGATAAAGAAATATTCCAGTTCATCCACACAGAGTATTCTAAGCTATGCCACCTCTCACCTTATCTAAGGACTCTATACTGACATCTGCAGCCTGTGCCTCTATCATCCTATCTCCAAAAACCAGTTACTTTTCTCTCCCCCTTTCCTTACCACTTCCTATTTTCTTCACATTCCCCTTATCTTTATTACAGTCTCTTATTCCTCTTCAACATGTCCTGCCTCACTATCTTGCTTTTTCTTTCTCCTCTTCTTCCATCCCATCTCACTTCACATCCTTTCTGTTATATCCATGTACCCAGCCGCATAACACCTTACAGCTACTGTTCACAACAATAATCCTACACCTTTTTACCCAACCTTCCTCTTATTTGGTGTATTTACTAATTGTTTATTTCAACCCCTATCTCACCCCATGCATGTTTACCGATTCTCTGTAAAACTTTTTTGGGTCATCAATAAATTGCTTATTTTGTACTTTCTTTTATATTTATCTACGTATCTTCTAAGTTTTTCTGCCCGCACTGAGATTTCTAACTTATTTGCCATACTGCATGATAGATCCTGGTCTGTTCTAATATTGCACATTGCTTTTATTACATCTATCTTTCTTATTATTTTTGTTGATCTGTTTCCTCTTCTATATTCTTCTAACAGTGACACTTCTTGTCTTAATTGTTTTACAGATTTCTCTATTCTATACTTCCATGATGGTATTTGATTTCTCCCCTTCCTTTCCCTCACTACCCTGTGTTCTTGTGGTATAACTTTTTCAGTTATTAATTTAGCTGCATAGTAGTATATCCTGTTTACTTCTGATATATCACATGGATCTCTATGGACAGTCCTAATTACTGTGTTCATTTGTTTTATCAAACTTCTGACTTTTGGGGTTTTATTGACCTTCTGCAGTATATATCTTTCATTGATCTTAATATGTCTATCTCTATTAAATCAAGCAACTATTCTCTTAGCTCATTTTCTTCTAAACTGAGGGCACATTTTTTTTTATTTTCTATTTCCTGTGGGCATTCTATAGAAAGTTCTATAGCATCTTCCTGTGGGACACTCTATTCAATTTCATCCTGTGCCATCAATTGCCCTGTCATATGGGAATGCACTGGCCTATTACTCTTCAGCATTGACTGTGTCAGAGTTTCCACAGTTTCCTGTTCATTCTCTCACTGTCCAGCTTCAAGTGAACGTTTATACTGCTTTCCTGTGGAAGACTCCGAAATATCTTCATATGGCACCTGACTAATTGCTTTCCATTCTACTGCTTTCCCCTTAATTTAGATATCCATTGCTCTATCCTGTTGTGGTGCTTTTTGAATTAGATTTTCTACACTGGATCTTACATTTCACAGGTACTCCATAACCTCAGTTTCTATTTCTTTCATACTTTTCCTCTTTTTATTTTCTTATTTTTTGTATTGTAAAGTTTTCCATATCTAGATTCCTTTGCCTGTATTTCTCTTCAAATATCTTTGGGTTGCTCTTTTTGCATTGGTTAGTTTTTCTTTCTCCTTTGCATAAATATTACACCATATTAAATCTCATTTTCTTTCCCATGTCCATATTTCTTCTTCAGATGTCTCCTGATCTTTCTGCTTCTCCTTACTTTGTGGAGTCGCTCCATCATGCTGTGATGTAACCTGTGTTAGACTTTCTACACAAAATCCTTCACTTTGCAGGCACTCCATAACTTCAACTTCTATTTCGGTACTGGGAACTTCTATTTTGGTAACTTCTAATGGTACTGTAAGTTCTTGCTGAAGTGTTCTCAGGTCATTATTACTAATTCCATCTCCTCCATGAGGTTGGATCCAGTTTGTGCACTTTTTTTCAATATAATCTGATTCCACTTTCTGTGGTTACCTGGATGACACTAGGACAACTTACCACCTCATTTGTGAAGCCAAACTGTTTTGCATAAGATTTTGTAAATATATCTATGATCTGCTATATCTGAGAATAAATTTTAGAATCTACACACAGTTTATCAATTTGCATGTCTTTACTCCTTCCACATCTTTTCTATCCATACAATGGTTTCCTGTTATGTTCAATAACTTCATATGATTTTTCCTCAAATATTTCTTGATCTTGTCTCACACTGTGCTTAATTTGTTTGTCCTGCTTGTTACTTTCAGTTTTCAAAGTTTCAGTTTTCCATTTCTTGTGCCTTTTTTTCCTCTCTCACCATAACCAGGTATCTTGTCCTTATGGAAATATATTCCCATGACGTATGTCTAGATTGTTATGATAAACATTTTTTTTGATATTTTGCACTCGGACAATTTCTCTTTCAAAACTCTCTACATTTCCTCTGCAGTTTTTCCACTGAACACATCACTCCAATTAGTTTTACATAGTAACTGCTTTGCTTTCATAGAATATGTAATCAATCTTCTGTGTATTGCTTTAGATTTTAGTTTGGCAGAATTATCTATTAGCAAATTAACCTTTATAACCCCCATGGTCACTGCACATCAATGGTGGTAAAACTTGGCATGAACTAACAGTGATTTCTTTAGGAACACCAAGAATGTCTAGTGTATTCCATTCCTTTGTAGTTTTTTTTTTTTTTACAGTCTGAAGCAGTTGTTGTTCCTCAACATATGTTGTGAGTAATTCCCTTACTAATGTTGTTGAATCAATTTTATTCCAGTCTGTTTCTGGCAAATCTAAGTCCCCAGCCACTATTATTCTTCCCTCTGGTGTGCATGCAAGAAATGTATGAATTCCTCTAGGTCATCATCACTTGACTTTGGTGGTCTATACACTCCAAAAATTATTATATGCTCCAGGGTTGTCTTCATTGTCACAGTTACACAATCTATAGTATTGGTGTTATCATTAAACATATAATAATCACAGGTCTCATAACTATCTTTAATCCCTATCATAACTCCTCCACCTGATTTTTTTGCTAGAATGTCTATTACAGTAAAAACATTTATACCCTGACAGAACTGGTTTCCAGTCACTGTTCTTTAATCATGTTCCACAAACAATAACAACATCAATCTTTTCCAAAAAACATTATTAATGCTCCTAGCATTAAAAACCATCACAAATGCATCAAATGTTGCTGTCCATGTATTGTTAAATTTTCAACCTGGCAAAAATATCTGCTGCAAAAATTCTCTTCCATGATCTTGACAAAGCATGCCATCTGTCTGAATGCATGAGTACCCAAAATTAGGCTTGGGTGCTCTACACATTTCCATTTTTTAAAAGGAGACATATTTTCATGTAAATATTTACCAAAAAAGTATTTTCATTTATGGTGATCTGACTCTCCTTTCAATATGTAAATTGTGAAATATACCTCCTAATACCTGTGGAAGCTGTGCTATCTAAGAGGGCTGTAAGTTCCCCACTAACAGTCAGATAATCCTTGCAGATGAGATAATTTGTACATATATGAATAAAAACAGATCAATACTTCCTTACATTAAGGCGTTCTAAGGCTTATCTCACATTCTTATTTTTTTCACCTGGCAAACATAACACTGTTCGATGTTCATTACCTTCTCTGCAAATGTAAGTATTAGCCCCTCTAATAATTGAATCTTCCATTACAAGAATATCTTTTCTGACTAGAACTGAAGAATCTTCACCTTATAATTCAGCAATATCTGCTCTATCAATTGTTACAAAGGAATGATCTTCATCACCATTGGTCTTATTAATCCCACTATTTGCATTGTGTATTATATTTCCAATCATACAATTTTCATTCAGATGGCTTTGTACATCCACAGCTTGAGCTACAGCTTTCTCATCCTTTTTCTTACAGTAATGTTTTTAAATCCTTCCATGTTCAATTTTGATTTCTTCCTTTTCACCTGCTCCTTGCCTCTTTTTTCTACCCTGTCTTTTTGAAAAAATGCTGCCTTTTTCTATAGACTGAAGGTTTTCTAACAGAAAAATGTTATCATTCCCTAAAATCTGTCTGTTACATAACAAAGCTGTGTCCTTTTTAGTATGAAGTCTCTTTACTTTACTGACATTTATCAGTTTCTTTTTCTTCCTTATTTGTTGTGAACTTCTTCCTTTCTTTTTTTTTTATTTCCTTCTAAATGCTCTGAATCATCAGATTGCTAAACACTTGTATCCAGAATTTCAAAGTTGTCAGCGGCATTGTCTTGTTTCATAGGGGTTGAGCGGTCTTTACAGACAATAGACACATCCTTTTCTAAATGGGTTCTATTTGCTCTTTGCCTAACATTTATCTCACCTGTCCAGTCATTAATATATGTAATGACAGTTCTCCAAGCCGTATCAATTGCACAAGTGCAGTTGTCATCAGTAATTCTAGATTTGCTACTAATAATGGTAAGCAAATCATCCAACTTTTGACATGAGGATCACAGATCACCAGTGCTATCAGGTGCTGCCTTTTAATATACATAGCATTTAGCACACTGTACAAGATACTTGTGCTTCAGCAAATCATTAATGGCCTCCTCATTTAAGGAATTTATATTCAGCTGCAAATGAATACAGAATTCTAGAAGAAAAGGATAATCCAAATCAGCTACCACATAATTCAAGGAAAATTTAAATCAACTTCTGTGATAAAAATCAAACAAACAATATACAACTAAATACTAAATTAAGTACAGTAAAGTTGTTGCTTGGACTGTTTGTTGTTTGTCTTTTCGGCTTTTTCCCAGTTAGGGATCACCACAGCAGAACTCCGGTCCGCTAATGATTGGCAGTAGATTTTTTATGGTGCCAAGTTGCCAGCCCGATGCCCACCCTTCAGCGAAGGCACGCCCATTCACGCATGTCTTTCGGAGGCCACTCGACCACAGGGAGGACATGCAGACTCCACACAGAAGGCACTCTAGCTGTGAATCGAACAGGAGAACCTTTTGTTGTGAGCAACAACGCTATCGCTGTACCATCGTGGCTTGGCTTGGACTGTACAATGTTTAAAAGTCACACAAAAGCTGTAATTACTTTAAATCATGTGCAGTAGCTTCTGCTCACTATCTCTCGCAGTCATACCTCTTTTTAACAGTAAAGATCAATAAATCACAAACCAAGTTAGAATTGTTTAGATGAGCTCTGGATTGTCCTCTCTGCAGTATGTGTGAATTTTTATAGCTTACTAGGTCCCTTAGGATGGCTAGAGTTTGTCTAATATTATCCCTTTCTAACAAAAACAATGAAAATTAAATTTAAAACAACAAAATATAAATGAAAGTAAAAATTGCCTAGAAGCTATCCTTTCCTTCCTACAAACAGTGAAAAACAGTGGTAAGAAATAAAATACAAATTCAAATCAAACTTCTGTTACCAGGCAACTCCATAGTCAATCACAAACCAAGACAGGATTGTTTAGTTAAGCTCTGGATTGTCCTCTCTGCATTCTGTGTGAATTTCTATGTGACTAGGTCTCCTAGGATGGTTAGAGTTTGCCTGTCTAAAACCTATCCCATTCTAACAACAAACAGTGAAAAGTAAATGCAAAATTACAAAATATAAATCAAAGTAAATCTTGCTGTCTGAAAGCTATCTGTTCTCTTCCTACAAACAGTGAAATACAGTGGTAAGAAATAAAATATCAATTCAAATAAAACTTCTCTTACCACGCAACTCCACAGTCAGTCACAAACCAAGACAACATTGTTTAGTTAAACTCTGGACTGGATTACAGACAAAGAAGGCATGTTTTGTTCTTCAGTTTCCCAGTTTACAGTGGGGAACTTAGATCAACTTAAAAGGCAGGAAAAACTACAAAATAAAATAATTGCTCAGGTTAGAGGAAAAATCCATCTGCAAATAATATAAAGAAAGGGGCTGGTGGTTGGCATAATGGTTTAGGTCTTCACTTCATAGACACAAAGTACAGGGTCCAATTCACCTTGAGTAATTGGCAAGATTTAAAATGGACCTTCAGGGCAGTTAGCCTAGTATTCTCCTATGAACCTATGATATTTTGGGGTCTATATTACAACATCGAAGGTTTAATCGTTCAAATCACTAAAGGTCGACCTTTAATGATCGAACCATTACATTTTCGAATGTTCAAAAAAAATAAATAAAAAAGAAAAAGAAAATCTAAAGGTTGTAGGCAGGGGGGCAAGCCCCCACAACCCCCGCTACTTAAATAGACCGACTCCGAGACTGCACTACATTGAATTAAATGGAAATCTCCCCTTATGGAGATTTCTGTTTACCCGTTCGACATTCTGCACTTTTGCTATTCTCGTGTCGACAATGTCGGATTCGACATTGTCGGCTTTCGAGAATAAAATAGGTAATCGATATTTTGACAAGTGGTAAGTGCCTCCTCTTAGAGCAATGTATATCGATGAGGACATATCTGTTGCAGCTGATTTTCACAGTATATATAGTGGATAACTGTTGAGGAGAATCTAAAGTAGAAAAAATCAAATCTCACTGGAAGGAACTCCCTTAAACCGCATCTTAACCAGCTAGCGCTGAGTTATAGTTCTGCCCTTCGCAATGTCATAATGCAATTTGGAATAACAAACATGGCATGCAGGTGCTTGAAATAGACTGGAATCACTCAAAAACTAACCAATCCACCTCTTCACCCAGACACAGAAT
Source organism: Protopterus annectens (assembly GCF_019279795.1). Classification (NCBI taxonomy): domain Eukaryota; kingdom Metazoa; phylum Chordata; order Ceratodontiformes; family Protopteridae; genus Protopterus; species Protopterus annectens. Next base: position 1,420,023,133 of record NC_056735.1, read on the forward strand.
GCCTTCAACTCAAAACAAAACTCTCTGGTGAGTCGATGGCTGTCTGGATCCTGGTGCTACACCATTCTTGATGAACAAAATGCAATAAAAATTAGTTTTGGTCTTTTTTCCCTTAAACATTGCAGTTAAGCACTTAATCAATGGAATGGGGGAGGCATACAGCAATCTTCCTTGCCACAGAGGGAAGAATGCATCCACTGTCAACTTTCATTTCCCTTGATGAACCAAGTAGTAGAGGGAGAGGACTGCATTCTCTGTAGTGGTGAATGGGTCCATCTCCAGAGTTCTCCATTCACAAAAGACACCGATCAGACAAGACTTCCTTATTCTTATCTCAGGAAGAGGACCACAACTACAGCTAAGGAAGTCCATCAATGTATTCAATTCTCCTAGAATGCGAACAGCTGGCAGGGTGATGCTGAAATATATGGCCTACAATCAGACTTGTGCCACCTCTCTGGACAGGGAGTAGGAATGCACACCACTCTGTTCATGAACACCCTGCTGTCTGTTTATATGACCACAACAGGACATAATCTGGCCTCAACCCTATTTCTCAGCTTTCGGGGTGAGAAGTACTGACTCTACCTTCAACTTTTTGATTTGAAAACCTTCTCTCAGGTGCTCTATTTTCCCTTAAATAAATAAGGAGTTTGAGTGAACTTGTGAACTCACCATGAAACAAAACTATGCTTATCCTCAATGAGTGAAGAGGGAAGACTGAGACCATCCAATGCCATAATCCCTCAGATGAAGGATGGTGATGCAAAAGACACCCAAACTGTAAATGAGTAGCCCTCACTGCAGAAAACAAGTGTATGTTCCCAGAAAGGGAGGGCACAGTGGCTCCCATTCTAATATCTGTTACTTATCCTCTACCCTTCTTGCAAGGATGCTATTGAGGAAACAATCTACCAATAAAGTTGCCTGTATGACGACCTGTCCCAGCTAGCTCTGGACCTCACACCCAGGATGGGGAAATGAATGGATCTGGATAAGAGAGGGAAGCTTGGTGGTCAGAATACTGAAAAAAAAATCCATTATCAGGACCAGCAATGGATTATGTTGCAGGAAAGGAAAGTACATATTAATGCTGTTGGGATTTGCCAACCATTCTATGGCCCAGTGACAAGGCTCTGATATTAAGAAAATGTTTATAAGGGTGAGATGGTCTTGTAGTAAATCCTTATTCTGGGCTCTTACTGTGGGCAAAAATAACCAATAATGACGAATATCCAGCTCTATTCTGCTGAAATCAATTTTCAGGTATGACCAGGGGACACTTCCCTCAGTTCATGGAGATCTCCAGGGCCTACAGCTAAGAAAGAGCTCAAGCCACACCTGCTGAAATGAATCAGTTAACTAGGCAAAGAAACACAAGAGGTTCCTTTCTTCTGTTATACCTCTGTTACCACAACTAGCACGTCTAGCACTATGATACTTGGCTACCACAACTAGCACATCTAGCACTATGAAACTCTGCTACCACAACTAGCACAGCTACCACTATAAAATTCTACTACCACAACTAGCACAGCTAGCACTATGATACTCTGATACCACAGCTAACACAGCTATCACTATGATACTCTGATACCACAACTAACACAGCTAGCACTATGACACTCTGATACCACAGCTAACACAGCTAGCAATATGATACTCTGATACCACAGCTAACACAGCTATCACTATGATACTCTGATACCACAACTAACACAGCTATCACTATGATACTCTGATACCACAACTAACACAGCTAGCACTATGATACTCTGATACTACAGCTAACACAGCTTGTGAAGATAGGTGAAGGATGCCAGCCTAGCCAGATAGAATTTTGTAGATAATTCTCGCATTTGCAAATATCAATATAAGCCACAGGCTTGTTCTCTTAAATGGAAGAAAACGCTGTTAAATGTGGAAAAGCCAAAATGTAACAACAGTGCACTCTGTTGTAGGAAGGCTGATAAGTCAAGCATTGTGTAACTGTTTGATGTCAAAACTCGGAGCTGAGATGTTTAAATGAAGGAATTCTTCCTATTGCTTTGAGGCCAGAGTTAATGGCTAGGATTTACATGTATAATTTCTTTTATTGCTCTAGCTTCCTGACCAGCTGCAAGGTCAAAAGGACTATTAACCTCTGAGTTTCTGTTAGCCTAGGAAAACAGAAAATTAAGAATGATGTAATGTGAAACAGCACTGTGTTATCAATTTAGAGGGAGAGAATCAGAGAGCATTTTGCATTTCTCTTGAGAACATCCAACATCACCAGCACTGCTTTGACTATTTTTTTCTGTATTTATGTCAGAATTTTTCTACTGTATTATTTTGAGCATTTCTCTGTGATCCCTGACCTCTTGACTAGTGCTGTGTTGTAAGAAGTAATGTTTTCTGTTTTTATTTATTATTAAATATTTTAAACCTTTCAACTGGGGCTGTTTTGTGTAGAGATAATTTAAGCTCTAGCCTATATTGCATGTATATAGTGATACTGTCCAAGTCACTCCAATAAGCTTTGCTGTTCAGTCACACTTACCATTTGGATAATAATATTGCACTGTAATAACTGGACACCCTTTGTTAGGGGCCTTTTTAGTAGCTGATAAATATTAGTGGATGGTGGCAGTGAATTCAACCATATAGTCTGGGTAAAAGGGGCTCAACTGGAGAACCAGTGCCAGCCTTCCCCAGGAGTGTCTGTGTGGTTGTATATAACTCTAATCTCAAAGTGTGTGTGTGTGTCAGCTACTTGGGCAGGGACATTAAGCACTTTTTGGACAGACAGGGTGCTAGAGGTTTTAGCTTGCCCAATAGGCTGAGATCTGGACCCTATAGCTGTGCCATTTTGGAGTCTTATTGGGGATCTGGAGTGAAAGGAAGACAACAGCCCCAGACTGACTGTGATCTCTGTGTGCTCTTAAGAGAAATTGTACTTTACTGTGTGTGTATTTGTTATCCTCCCTTATGTGAACATCCCTCACTGGTGTTAGTGGTAAGATGAGGCTCATTGATTGCTGGACTAGATCATGGGCATCACATATTAATTGGTGGCAGTGGTGGGATATCCACACCACATATTCATTTTTTGGCAAATACTAATTGGCTTGTAGTGGTGTGGGTAGTGTGAATTCCTGTAGCTTATGTACAGTGATCACTGAAGGTGTTTTTGTACTCTAAATCAGCCATGCAGTGAATACTCATAGTTAAGATCACAATTGTTTTATTGCTTTTGTTAGCTTAGTTAGTCAGGGAGAGCAGGCAAGCATGTCAGCAGAGGAGTACAGAAAGCTAACAAGGAGCCAGCTGACTGAGATGTGCCAGGTTAGGGGACTGGTACATGGAAACCTGACTAAGGCAGACATGATTCCAGCTTTGGTCATCAGAAAACAGCAACCAGGAAGATGATCAAACTGGCTGTGGAGATGTACAACACTCAGAAAATGGACAGCTCAACCTTTCTGCAGAGGACTTAAAAATCCATCTGGAGCTAAAGAGACTTGAGTTGGAGGCCAGGCATTTGGAAACAGAAGCAGCAGAGAGACTGAGACGTCTACAGGCTGAGGAGAATGAGAAACTGTTATGCCTGGAAGCTGAGGAGAAGGAAATGCAGAGGCAGCATGAAAAGGAGATGTGGACTCTTCTCCAGAGTCATGGAGGTAATGGGGATGGGAGTAACTGGACCTCAGAAGCACAAAAGGTCAGTAATTTTCTTCCGCAGTTTACAGAGGGGGATGATTTTGATAGTTTCATTCATATGTTTGAGTAGGTATGTAAACAATATGATGTTGACCAAAGGCTCTGGGTATCATTCCTGACCCCCTTACTCCATGGTAAAGCTGTAACTGTGGTGTCTAAAATTTCTGATCATGAATATTTTGATCATACTGCTGTTAAAACTGTTTGTTAGAATTTTTTAAGCTAACACCTGAAACATATAGGAAAAAGTTTCATGAGCATAGACACAATGCAGATGAAAGTGTGTGTGAATATGTTGCTGAACTGAGTGCTTATTTTCACAGATGGGTGAGTGGATGTCAGGTCACCACTTTTGAAGGGCTGGCAGACCTTTTGGTGAGGGAAGAAGCCCTTAGCACTTTGCCTGAAGACATGAGGATCTGGTTAGCTGACAGACAATGTGCTACTTCAGATGAGTTGGGGAAGAAGGGAGACCTATACCTAGCAAGCACGGCATCCCTGCACAGTAAAGGGACCACAAGTACTGCTCATGGATCTAAAGGACCCAATGGTGGGCAGCCCAGACTGCCCCAAAAGAATCTACCAGTAGCAGGGGAAGCCAGTATTCCAGGTACACTTCCAGGACCTAGGGCAGAATATTTTGAATGCAACCAGTGGAGTCATGTGGCATACAGATGTCCACATAGGCAAGGTGGAGAACAAAAGGTGAGGGTGCCAGTAATTGGGAAAGACAAAATTCCAATAGTAGGTTGTCTTGAAAAAACAGGGGTACAGAACTACCATCCTGCAGATGTCCTGACAGGGAAGGATTTTGATGAGGCAGTACCATGTGTTAATGCAGTTACATGCAGCCTGGCTTTGAGACAAGCATGTGGATCTGGTAGCCTGGGGGAGACCCAGACAGACTGCATACTTGCAGCCAGACCTGGTGAGGTGGTTACTTCAGGGAGGAAGCTACGCTGTAGCAGTGAGACTGAAGGAGAGTCACAGCTGCTTGTCGGTACTGATGTTCCCTTGTACAGAGTGACTGCAAAGGTAGAGGTGAGTAGTAGTACCCAGGCTGACAGTGAGGCACCACTGTCAGAGGATGCCAGACTTCCTGTGGAAAGGGAGCTGGGAAGGGTTACAAAGAGAGTGTTGAGACAGGCTCAGCTCTCAGACCCTACATTACAAGGCCTGAGGCAGGTAGTTAGTGAGGCACCTGAGTCTCAAGGGAAGGGGGGATCTGTATACTGGGACAACGGGTTACTGTATAGAGAGTGGACCCCTGAGGGATGGCTAGAAGATGAGTGGGTACAGCAGTTGGTAGTGCCTAGAGCCTACCATCTGGCACTTCTAGCCATAGCCCATGATATTCCCTCTGCAGGTCATATGGGCATAAAATGTACAAAGAGACATATTATGCAGAACTTCTATTGGACTGGAACTTCCAGAGATGTAATAGGGTACTGCAGGACCTGTGACCAGTGCCAAACGGTAGGCAAGGCAGGAGATAATGTGAGAGCTCCTTTGATGCCTTTGCCTGTGATTGAGGAGCCATTTCAGATGGTAGCGATGGATATTGTACGGCCTCTAAGTACCCCAAGTTCCACAGGGAAAAAGTATATCCTAGTGGTAGTAGATTAAGCTACAAGATATCCTGATGCCGTGGCTTTGTCCTCCATTGAGGCAGAAAAGGTGGCAAATGCTTTGTTAGAGATTTTCAGCAGGGTAGGTTTTCCAAAAGAAATACTGACTGACAGAGGTGCCAATTTCATGTCAGACCTGTTGGCTTGTCTGTGGAAGTACTATGGGGTGAAGCACCTGAAGATCACCCTCTACCATCCCCAGACTAATGGTCTTCTTGAGAGGTTAAACTAAGTCCATGCTATGGGCATTTGCAGACCAGTTTAAGAGGGAGTGGGACAAATATTTGCCCCATCTGTTGTTTGCTGACAGAGAGGTTCCCCAGGAATCCACAGGTTTTTCACCCTTTGAGTTGCTGTATGGGCATAGGGTGAGGGGACCTCTAGATTTAACTCAAGATGAGTGGGAAGGTGAGTGTGAATCTCACAAGGAGTTTGTTGTGGCATATGTCCTAAATCTCAGGACAAGGCACAGGGAACTCATGGGCTTGGCCCAGGAGAACCTGGAAGAAGCCCAACAACAGAAAAAGGTATGGTATGACAGGAATGCTCAAGCTAGAGAGTATGCTGTAGGGCAGCAGGTAATGGTTCTCATTCCTGTCAGACACAACAAGCTGCAGGCAGCTTGGGAGGGACCTTACAAGGTGGTAAAGAAGGTAAGTGATGTTAACTACATGGTAGAACTGCTAGGCAGGAGGCAGGAGCATAAACTGTACCATGTTAACATGATGAAACCTTACCATGATAGGTAGGCCCTTGTGCTGAGTATTTGTAGTGAATTGCAGAAGGAGTCTGAGGGAGATCTGGTGATTGATCTCATAGGTTCATAGGTTCATAGGTTCATAGGTTAGTACTAGGCTGACTGCTCTTGTGGGCCATTTTAAGCCTAGCCAATTATCCCTTGTGAGACTCAAACCCTGCATCTTGTGTTTGTAAGGCAAACACCCTCCCAACCCCATCTCCTCAGTGAGGCTCAGACTGACAACTCCGTGGAAGGGGTAGCAATGTCCCAGTAGCTATCGCCTACCCAGTTTTGAGAAATCTGAGCAGTGTTACAGAAATTTGGGACATGTTCACTGGGAAACCAGGGTGCACCCACTGGTGCAGCACCACGTGGATACAGGACCGCAAAGGCCTATAAGGCAGGCCCCTTATAGGGTGCCTGAGAGAGTCATACAGACTCTGAGGGAAGAAATACAGGAGATGTTGGAACTAGGGGTAATTTAAGAGTCCAACAGTCCTTAGGCTTCCCTAGTGGTGCTGGTACCAAAGAAGGATGGCAGCACCAGGTTCTGTGTGGACTACAGGAAATTAAATAGTCACACTGAGTCAAACACTTACCCCATGCCTAGGACAGATGAGGCCTTAGAGTAGCTGGGTGGGGCTAAGTATCTTACAACCATTGATCTTACCAAGGGTTACTGGTAGGTGTCCTTGACTCTCAGTGCTAGAGAGAAGTCAGCCTTTGTGACTCCTTTTGGCTTGTATGAGTTCACAAAGATGCCCTTTAGGATGAAAAATGCCACAATGACTTTCCAGAGGCTGGTAGATCATATCCTAGCAGGAGCAGGAGGGTTTGTGCTTGCTTACCAAGATGATATTGCCATCTACAGTCATTCCTGGCAAGAGCACTTTCAACATGTCAGGGAGATGCTGGGCAGACTATAGAGAGAAGGGTTGACCAATAAGCCCAGCAAATGTCAGGCAGGTATGGCAGAGGTCTCCTACCTGGAACATAGAGTGGAGAGTGGTAAGATCAGGCCAGAACCTGCCAAAGTAGAAGCCATTTAGGCATGGCCTGCACCTGTTACCAAAATGCAGGTAAGGGCATTCTTAGGGACAGCAGGGTACTACAGAAAGTTTGTCCCCATTTATAATACCATAGCTGCTCACCTCACAGACCTGACAAGGAAAAACAGGCCAGATAAGGTAGTGTGGACCCCAGCATGTGAGCAAGCATTCCAGAAGCTTAAAGAAGCTTTGGGAGGACCCCCTGTCTTAGCCAGTCCTGATTACAACAAATAATTTGTTATGCAGGTGGATGCTTCAAACCATGGGGTGGGGGCTGTACTTAGCCAGATTCCTTCAGAGGGAAAAGCAGACCCAGGAAGGAATACAATGCAGCTGTAGAAAAGGAATGTCTAGCCATATTGTGGGCACTGCAGAAACGTCAGCCTTATCTGTATGAAAGAAAATTCACTGTAGTGACAGATCACAGTCCCCTAACATGGTTAAATAGAGCCAGCCAGCAAAATGCCAAGTTGCTAAGATGGAGCCTAGGGTTGCAAGCATGTGATATGTCAGTGCAGCACAGCAGTGGGATTAGCAATGCCAATGCAGATGGGCTCTCAAGACAGGGAATGGCGTAAGGTATACTCAGATAGATCTAACCCTTTCAAGCAACATTTCTCAAGGGGCACTTGAAAAACTAGCTTGAATTCTCCAGGGGGAGAAGATATGTGAAGATAGGTGAAAGCAGCCAGATATAATTTTGTAGATAATTCTGTCATTTGTAAATATTAATATAAACCACAGGCTTGTTTCTTAAATGGAAGAAAATGCTGTTAAATGTGTAACTGCAAAAATGTAACAACAGTGCACTCTGCTGTAGGAAGGCTGATAAGTCAAGCAATGTATAATTGTTTGACGTCAAAACCTGGAGCCAAGATGTCTAAATGAAGGAATTCTTTCTATTGTTTTGAGGCCAGAGTTAATGGCTAGAATTTACATGTATAATTTCTTTTATTGCTCTGGCTTCCTGACCAGCTGCAAAATCAAAAGGGCTATTAACCTCTGTGTTTATGTTAGCCTGGGAAAACAGAAAATTGTTAAGAATGGTCTAATGTGAAGCAGCACTGTGTTATCAATTTAAAGACAGAGAATCAGGGAGCATTTTGTATTTGTCTTGAGAACATCCAAAATCGCCAACACTGCTTTGCTCTATATGTAAGTTTAATTTTGAACTATGTTTTCCCTTAGATATAGATAGGAAATAGGAAGATTAGATTAGTTTTTTCTGTATTGATGTCAGAACTTTTCTACAGTATTATTTTGAGCATTTCTCTATGATCTCTGAACTCTTGACTAGCACTGTGTAGTAAGAAGTGTTGTCTTGTGTTTTTATTATTCATTATTAAATATTTTAAACCTTTCAACTGTGGCTGTTTTGTGTAGAGATAATTTAAGCTCTAGCGTATATTGCATGTATATAGTGATACTGTCCAAGTCACTCTAATAAGCTTTGCTGTTCAGTCACACTTACCATTTGGATAATGATATTGCACAGTAATAACTGGACACCCTTTGTTAAGGGCCTTTTTAGTAGCTGATAAATATTAGTGGGTGGTGCCATGTGGTACTACCGTATAGTCTGGGTGAAAGGGGCACAGCTGGAAAACCTGTGCAAGCCTTCCCCAGGAGTGATTGTGTGGTTGTATATAACTCATCTCAGTGTGTGTGTCAGCTACTTGGGCAGGGACATGAATAACTGGTTGGACAAAGAGGGTGCTGGAGGTTTTTGCTTGCCCACTAGGCTGAGATCTGGACCCTATAGCTGTGCCAGTGGGAAGTCTTATTGGGGATCTGGAGAGAAAGGGAGAGATCAGCCCCAGACTGACTGTGATCTCTGTGTGCTCTTAAGGGAAATTGTACTTTACTGTGTGTGTATTTGTTATCAATCAAGGATTGAGGCTCCTTGATTGCTAGGCCAGTGCACGGGCATCACACAGCTATCACTATGATACTCTGCTACTACAACTAGTACAGCTTGCACTATGAAACTCTGATACCACAACTTGTGCAGCTAGCTGTATGACATTCTGCTCCCACAACTAGCACAGTTAGCACTATGATACTCTCATACCACAACTAGCACAGCTATCACTATGATACTTTGCTACCACAACTATCACAGCTAGCACTATGAAACTCTGCTACCACAACTAGCACAGTTAGCACTATGATACTCTGATACCACAGCTAACACAGTTATCAATATCATACTCTGATACCACAGCTAGCACTATGAAACTCTGATACCACAACTTGCACAGATAGATAGCACTGTGATACTCTGCTACCACAACTAGCACAGCTAGCACTATGATACACACTTTATTTGAAAAGTATGACTAAAAGGCAACATTTTGCAGTAAAGGTAAAGGTCACTAAAACCAAAACAAAGAAGCCTCCTGCATAGGTCACAGAAATTCATGTACTAAAAGACATGTAGTACTTCAACGGCACCATCCAGGTACCCTTATGCAGCACAGTAATGAGATTTGATATACTAGATGTGTTTGTTGAAGTAACTGATGTTCAGGATGGCACCAAACTTTTCTCTTCTTCAGATCATGGAAGAACCAGTGGTGGATGATGATTTACAATGAATTATGGAGCACAGTATAAGCCTATTACTAGAGCTCTGTGGAATCCGTCTGGTGGTTGAATGGAACTCATTCCAGGAAAACACTAAATCATTCAAAAATGCGGCCAGCTGTTACATCTAAAAACTACTAGTCCATAATCATGACTCTCCAAGGTGGGGAAAATCAGACTCCCATGACCAGTCCTGTGGGGTAGGCAAGATGATGCCTATTCTGCTAACAGAATAGGCAGTGCTGACTTCTTGCTTATTTCTTTTCTTGGAAAATTGGAGAAAACATGAAAAGAGTAGGAAGTTGAGAGGGCATCAGAGAAATCATTTATGGTGGCCAATGCCTGTTTTTTCTTTTGAAATTATTTGATTAGGTGCCAGGAAGCCTCTCCAAAGTGAATCACCCATGCATCCATAATGGCCTTTTCTGGCCTATTTTTAAAGGATACAAGCCTAAATCATGACACTAAATAAAAGCACTGCCCTGCCCTGCTGTCTTGGTAAGCACCAGAACAGTTGAAGTTATAGTTGGACATGCTAAAGTCAATCATAGACCCCATGCTTTTTACAGAACTTCCATGATACCATAGTCTGGGATATCTGCCAGCTTATATGAAGCCTACTTCACCTGGGATATTTGGAACAGGAACAAGGAAAACAAGCAAGATAAGAGACTGAAGTTTCAAAGTGGCAGATGAAAAAAAAAACTCTTGTCTGCTTTGTCCAAAGCTATATACTCCTTATCAGGTTGGCAAGGCGAAAAGGTTATGTCACCTCTGGGACCTACAGAGTATCAGGAAATTATTTTAGGAATACATCCATCGATACTAGATCAGAATGACACTCAATTCCACAAGGTGTTTGAAGCAGGAATTCAGCTTCTGGAACAGAAAGAACTAAATCCATATAATTATAGGCTGCAAATTGGTACCTTTAGGACAGGTTTTCTGGAAAGTATCTTCTTCCAATGCCAGTTTAATCATTTCTTGGAAGACAACAGAGGAGCAAAAGGCCAGTCTATGAATGGCTACACAAGAAGAGTCTCTTTGGAAAGATGGGCAATTTGGAGAACTATAGAGTAAGACTTTATTATTTGGCTTGGATACAAGAACAGCTGGATCTGAAAAATCTTTCTACTGGGAGCACTGAGACAGTTACCTATCCATAGCATGGAATAATTCACGTTTTCTCAAAGCATGAGGCAATGAGTGAATGTCAGGTAAGAATCCGATGACAGTCAGTGGGGCTTAGTGCTCTGGTAAGAACATTCCAGATAATGAAAGGTATGCATGAGATCTACCACTAATGTCAAACCATACTCAGTAATTGCACTCTGCCAACCTATGAGCGCAAGTCCCACCCAACAATGAATAGAATGCATGTCAAAAATCTGGGTCATTCCTATTGGACACACCTGTGCAGGAGTATTAGTGACCAGAGGGAGCTTCTTCATCCCCATCAGGTGAGCCTATTTTAACTTGAAGGAGGGCCAAAAAGAAAACTACTTCTTCACAAGTTCAGCCACCAACTCTTCACTGATGGAATCGGAAGAATGTTTCACGTAAGCTGATTATAATATATCGTGTTCTGAATGTTTAGGCATAGAAGTAATAGCTCTGACATCTCAGGATACACCTCCAAAAATGATTGCTGGGATGCACTTCTCAAGTTCCTCTCATTGTTGGTGGATGATGTGTATAAAATAGAGTGATCACTAGTTGGGTAACAGGATACAACTCACAAATAACAGGTTCTCATTAGAGTACTTTGAAGGAGAAACTATTGACTAGTCTGCTTTCTGGATCCCTTACTTTCTCCTATCAGTTTAGCACAAATTGAAGACCAAGCATTGGAACCAACTGCTTGTCTCTGACATGAATACTATTTATAGCCTAGCCTTTATCCACACATTGATGCAGAATTCAAGCTTCGTACTATACCTCCTATGGGCGGCTGGTTGAAGCACTGGCAATTATATCAGTGCTTTAAATCATGTTTCCCTCTCAGGCTTTAAAGGCAGCACTGGTGTGGGTCCTTGTTAGTGAAATATCAGCTAAATGAACACTATAAAGTATTGAAAGGAGGAACGTATTTATAATGCTACGATCCAGAACTGAAATGTGTACAAGGTAGAACTGTATGGGAGTGCACAGAAGCTGAGAGTGCCTTCCTAATCTGGCACACAATGTCACAATGTCACCAGCCAGAACTGCATACATCTCTAGCTGGAGGAGCTATGGAAATCTCAGAAATGTGCTGTGCTTGAGATATCAGAAGGTGTATCCCACAAGTTATTCATTGCAGAATGTCTCCAAAGATAGATATGCATTTTCATTTTTTTCCTAGCCTATGTATTCAGCTAATGCTATGTTTGTAACACTTCACTCTGCTGGTCTGCCATATTATTATGTCTCACATGCCTGACATGAAAAATGTATGAGTCAGTGACACTGATATCAAATACTATGGTATTCTTTGCCAAATGCAATATAAGCACTACTCTCATAACTGTGTCAAATAGACATCTGGTATTCTCTTGGTATACCAGTGTATCACAATAATAGATATGTTTTCTGCCTAAATAACTAGCAGCTAGATGCTTTCCAGGAAAAGAGCTGTTTAGACAGTAATACTGAAGCCATATCTTCATTGGTTCATAGGTTCTCCTGAAAATCTTATGATTTATTGGCCTTCATGAAACCTGAATATATAACCCATTGCTGATATTTTTTACTTCCCATATACATATCAAAATTCATTTTTATAAGAAGTTAGCTACTTACTTACTTTGATTGTGCAAGGATGCTCATTCTATAAAAGCTGCAAGGTGTTGGAAAAATGGAAGTTAGATACTTACCACAATGCTGGAGCCTTTCATTCATACCCATCCGATGCAACTTATGGGTCCATGAGCTGCTTGTTGGATCTGACTTGGCAAAACTATTGCTTCAGCCTCAAGAAAATAATTATTTGTCCTATACTGACCAAGGCTACCTCAAATCAAATGCGATACTAAGGATAGTAAGCCTAATGTGATATATTACAATAAATACAAATATTCTTCAGGTCACACAAAGAGCAATAAGAAGTAGGATGGATAGAGGGTTGTTGTATTGGAGGACACAAATGAAAGACTCAGGTATTAAGGCAGGTACAAACTTCTGTATCCTATTCATTCAATCTATCTGATTTGACTTATAGATCAGAATCCCATACTACCTGAATTCTTGTGTGGCATCATGACAAGAGACCCTTAAGAAAAGTAATTACAAAGGAAGCCCTAGATCTGTAAAGGAAATCTAATTTGTAGTGCTTATTGAATGCAGGCATCTATGACCACTTTGATGCACACAAATCTCATTAATTGAGGAGTACCTGAAGTAGGCTGAGGAAGTAACTGCTGACCTACAGGAATAAGCTTTAGGTCTGCCCAGTACAGGGTGATAATGGGTTAAGTACACAGAGGAAATGCAATCCAAAAGCCACCTAGAAAGAATGACTTTGGGCATATGCTGACCTAGTTTATTGATTGCAAAATAAATGAAAAGTTGCCTATCTTTTCGGATGGATTTGGTTCCATGAAGGTAAAATAGCTGCCTATGGACATCCAGGGTATGCAGGATATATTTGCCATTATTAGCTTGGTTTAGAAAAAAGACTGGCAGGTGAAAGAGTTGAACCATGACTGCCTTGGAAGCCACCTTGGGTAGAAAAGATGGAACTGTATGCAGGGAATCTCTGTCTTTGTGAAAGAGTAAATAAGCTGCTGCTGAAGGCAGAGTCTGAAGCTCAGACACCCTTCTTGACAAAGTTATGCCCTCAAGAAATAAAGTTTTTCATGAGAGAGATTTCAAGTAAGCTGTAGATGCTGGTTTGAATGGATGTTTTGACAATACCTCTAGCATGAAAATTAGGTCACAAGGAGGAACTGGTTTTCTAATTGGGAGACTGAGAAGGAAAATTCCTTTGAGGAAAACTTTACAAAGTTTGTGCGAGGCCTGACCCATGTACAAATGCAAAATGACTGCTAATTGGACTTTATGGTGGAGACACTGGATACAGAGATAAACATTTATGCTAGGAAATGAAGAGCATCTTGGATGGGAGCTAAAAAGAGGTTGATGTCTTAGGGAGATGCCCAAATAAAGTGCTTTTACATCCTATGATTCAAATTGCAAGTGGATTCTTTATGGGAAGTGGACAAAATTCTGTCTACATCATACAAAAGGGATGGATTTCTGACAATCACTGGAATTGGAGAAAAATGAAAGTTATGTACTTACAATAATTATAGATCCTTTCTTTCCAATCTATCTGATACAACATGTAGGTCCTCATTCCACTTGTCAGATCTGACTAGGAAGAAGCAGTACCCCAGCCTCAAACACATTTAAGAATTTCCCTTCCAATTGTGCACCTCTCTTCCTAGTTACCTCCGATCTTGTTTAATACCTTGAGATGTAGACATCACTAATCTGTGCTGCCACAGACCCAATAAATTCTAACCTGAAGATGCTTCAGGCCTTAGAAACAGAGAAGGGGGATGTTAGAAAAGTTGTGATACAGAACAGACTTGAATAAAAGGAGCTATCATTATGATGAGTACATAACTTTCATATCCGATTCATTCAGTCCATCCAAACTGACATATGGGTCAGAATCCCAAACTAAGGAGACCCCGGGTGGCATCATGACAAGAGGCCTTTCAGGATGCTAGCACCAAAAAATGCTCTAGCCCTGGAAGTGCAGTCCAACTTGCAATGTTTGATGAAGCTATGCATGGATGACAATGTGGCAGCTTCACAAATGTCATCTGGTCAGTAGGCTCCGGTAAAGGCTGTAGAAATTGCAATGGTTCTGATAGAAGGAAATCTTGGTTTACTAGAAAAAGGTTTGTTATTAAGTGTATAAATGAATATGATGTAATGTGATAACCATCTTGAAAATGATACTTTGGATACATTTTTCCCAATTTTTTATGAGCAAAACAAATAAAAGCAGCTCATCCCTTCTAAATGATTGTCTTCCTTGAAGGAAGAAATGCAATTGTCTATGGACATCCAAGGCATGCAATAAGTACTCTTGTTTATTTCCACAATTTGGAAAAAAGACCGGTAGCTGGCCAGATTGTAAAATATTTGACACAGAAGCCACTTTTGGAATAAACAGAGAATGTGTCCTAGAGACAATCTGTTCCTATGGCAAATCAAAAATGGAGGACGAGAGAGTAGGATAATACCTGAAGTTTGAAAATCCTTCTTACTGAAGTGATGGCTATGAGAAAAATAATTTTCAAAGAGAAGTATTGAAGCTCTACTGAGGATGCTGGCTCAAAGTATACTTCAAAATTCCAATCCCAAGGCAGAATGGGATCTCTAACTGGTGGTCTTAATAGACAACTGTCTTTTAGGAATGCCTTCCATAACCTGTGAGAGAATAGAGAACAATCTTGAAACCCAATGTGAAAGTTTGAAATAGCAGCCAAGTGGACCTTGACAGTGGAGAAGCTACAGCCTGAATCAAACAGACACAATGGGTCAAAGTTTTGTGGGTAAGCCCAGGAAACAAATCATTTCCACTTCCTGTGACAGATCTTTCGAGTGGAAGCTTTTTTTAAAAATGTATTGATTTATTTATTTTTTTGAGTGGAAGCATTTTGAGAGGCTGTTAGAATTTTGACAACTTCCTTAGGAAGAAAATCATACTTAAATATCATTACAATTGGAGAAACCAAGCAATTAATTTCCATTTGTGTAGATCTAGGTGAGGGGTGGGGGATCAGATCCAAGTGGAATGAGAAGCCAGGGAGCTTCCTCCAAGTGAGGTCTTAGAACAACAGACCAAATCTATCTGGGACAAAAGGGGACTATTGAGAATAACTGTTGCCTTGCACCTCAAAGCTTTCTGTAGAAATCTGGACATCAGGGTAAGGGTTTGGTGTGCGTAAAGCAGCCCAGAGAGCCACTGCTAAGAGAGTATATCCCTGGGTGGTTGTACCAGACAGTATACTGTGGCAAAATAGCTTCCGCATTTACTGTCGAGTGGGGTGATAAAGATTGCAGCAGGGAGTGCCTCATCAACAGAATATCTTCTTGGCTATTAATGGATTGAGGGACCACCCATAATGCATTAGGAATCACTGTTGAGCCTGTCTAGAAGACAGCTGAGTACTCCTGGGATGTGTTTCTGCCAGAAAGTGGTGTGAGGCTATTGCCCATTGCCACACCCTCACAGCTTCCCAACATAAAGACTAAGACCTGGTTCTCTTTTGCTTTCTCATGTACCAAACTATCATGTTATCTGGGATGGATATCAAACCCTGTGAAAGGCAATCCTGAAGTTCCTGCAATAGTAGGAGACCTTCAACCATTCTCCTTTTATAATGCCCCCCCCACAACAAAGGAAGGATGTGTCCATGTTCACTGTTGTTATTAGGAGAGGGGTCTTAATTCTCTTTCTGACTGAAGTATTGGGGATTGAAACCACCACTGAAGATACCTTTTGCAGGAATCTGTAATGATTATGGTCTTGAAAAGAGTATGGAATTCTGCAGTCATATAGCTTGAAGGAGCCACTGTAGTTATTCTCACATGGAAGCGGGAGAATTCTACCATCAAAACTGAAGAGGCCATCAGGCCTAACATTCTGAGAAACAAGTGTGTACCGGTACAAAGGTTCTACGTTTCTTAAAAAAGTTCATGTTCCTTTCATCACCATGTTGGCTAAACATATTTCTTAGAGTAACATTCCTGCCAAAGCATTTTATATCACTTGTCAACTCAGCTGTGATCGTGATGCTGGAATAAATGAAAGTCCTTAATTAAGTACTGATGACTGTGCTTCATCCAGTACATGATCAGAAATATTCACAAACCAGGGAGTCTATGTCCAATATTACATTCATATCGCCATTTTCCTTCTCTTCCTGCACCTGTTCAAAGATCGACTCCAATGTTGCTCCTTGAGCAGGACAGGCAGCTTCCATGGTGCAGCAACTCTTTACGTTTCTTCAGTGCAATTTTGTATTTTATAGTCTCAGGATATCACCCCACTTATGCATTTGTCCTGAGTGATGGCCATCCACACAGGAGAGTAGAGGGAATGGCTCCAGAGGGCAGCAATTGGACAGCCCTTCAGGGATAGTGAAGTTGCCTACTGAAAAAGGCCGACAGTATCCTTGGTTTGACGGACCCCCTCAGCTTCTGGGCCTGCATCCATTGAAGAGGCCTTCTCTGTCAGAAGATATTTCAACTGGATGCTGCTTGGATTTTCTACATCAGAGCGACTTTGCACCCTTTTAACTCCTTGTGTGATCTCTGTGGTGTCTCAAATTTCACTCCAGTGTCAGAAAGCATTTTTCCATCCTACTTACAGTTCTGAATTTTCTCTTTCACAGAAGGACCGAACAGTGAAGATCCATCAGAGTTTACAAAGGACACCTTAAATTTGTATGTGAAATCACACAAGAACAGCCAAGCCTGACATCTCATAGCAACACCTGCTGTGGCTGCCCTAGTCACTCCATTGGCAGAGTTGTGCATCTGCTGCATGAAGAGGTTGCCATTGTTAACCACCATGCTCGGTGACATTTCCAACTATTTTCTAGAGTCTGACATCAGGGCCTTTTAAGAGTGAAAAGAGCTTGCTGCATCTGATTGCTCTGAAAATAGTTCATGTGGGTCGCTTAGTTCAGGGCTTTGTGTGTGAAGGTGCATGAAGGATGCCTCTGATTCCCTAGTCTGTCCACAGCCTTGGAGGCCTTGTTAGGGGGAAAGACAGTGGATGTATTGTCAGTCAGCTCTTTTTTAGTTGCTCCTGGCTCAAAGATGAAAACCACCAGTGGACTTTGGCCCAATGTTGTCTGTTCTGTGTGGGGGGCTAAGAATCTTAACCAGCTTCTGCGGTATGAAATGACAAGTCATGATATCCTAACAGCCAGCTCTATTAATTTATTGGCTAGAGGGATGACCCAAGATGGTGTCAAGCTGTAAACTTCCCTGTCCTGAAGGGGTTAGGGGCCCAAGATCCCTCTGCCACATAAGTTCTAGGATCTTGTCAAAAGTGGCATCTTTGGGAGGGGAATCCTCTCTATCATCTGACGTAGTGTCAGATAGGAGTCAGTGAGTCTCCTTTCACACATCCCCTTTCTCAGAACATGGGGGAGAGTAAGTCCTGACTCTTTGGAGGACTCCTGCTGTTGAGCAGTGCCTTTGAGGTCAGATCCTTGAATGTGACTTATGGATGCATGACAGGGCTGAGGCACGAATGAGTGAAAGTTACAGGGTAAATTCATTCCAAAGGATGTGCGTGTAAAAGAGATGAAATTATCCTCCCAATAACCTGGAAGGCCATGCCAACCTCAACTAGATCTAAGGATGCCACTTCTGTGACTGGGTTTGCTCCTCTAGAAGTAGAACAGGCGGCACCAAAGAAGGGATTCCCAAAATAGAAAGTATGGGTGGCTTCAAAGATGGGATCAGAGCTGCAGATTCAAAAACCAAAGTCTCCACCACTGACAACAATGCTGTGCGAAACAGTTCCAATGGAGGTGGCAAGGTCTCAACATCAAGTCAGTGGTCCCAAGATAGGCTCAGCTCCAGTACTCTCAGAGCTGAATGCATTCCATCAGCACCTCTAGTGCTAAACTAGGACCTGGGGTTGGCACCAAGAGAACAGATCTTAGGTCTGATACCACCGGTGCAGGGGGGCAGGAGCTAGAAGAGGGGACCCAGGGCCAGCCTTATCTACCTTCAGAACTAAACAGGATGTGAAGAGTCCCATCTTAATCTGAGTCTTCAGAAACTGTTGAAGGGCCTGAAGAACTGAAAAGACGAAGTAGAAGGTGGTAGAGAAGAGCTATTGGACAGTTCCCTCTCAGAAGAAGTGCAGTTTAAGAGCCTTACGGTTGACTTGTTCTGAATCAGAATCAGCTCTGACAACTCTGGAGCCAATGGAGGAGAATGATTCAGTGTCGACACCAAACCAATTTCTGATTGAGGAGTTTTCAGAGACAACAAAGGCTGTGATTCATCCAAGTGCCTTTTCCTGGATCTAAATTCCTTGATTTGTGCTTCTCTGGATTTTTTTTTTGGCTAGAGCAGATTTTGGATTCAGGGCAAAATGCTCTTAATTACAAGCCAGTTTCAGTGGTCTGACAATACTCTGGGCCTGAAGGCCTTACATATGAAAAAATCCACCAATATATGGTCCACACAAAGCACACTTCACACAACACATGGGTGTCATGAGGTGGAATTTTATGTCTACATTTTTAACATTTCCTAAAACTCTTCTCATTAACTTTGTCCATGGTGAAACAGCAGCTTCTCTCAATCACTCACTCCAACAGCCTGAATAGAATAGCAATGCACTGACAAACTGTAAAAAATGATTGTTATTCTACCTGTGCAAACTTTCTGTATAATTGTCTACAGAAATTATTTAGAAAAAATATACTTTTTTTACTTCTCACAAGAAAGGCAACACTGAGAAAACACCCAGCACCAAAAGTGGGTGAAATTAAGAGGGTCTAAGCTGTAACAAAATGTCTGCAAAACAATATGAAGAATAAGAATTAACAATAGCAAGTATTTAATGCCTTTATAGTAAGTACTTAGAAAAAAATAATTGAGGAGGAACACTTAGAACTGAATGACAAGAAGGAATCACATCTGTTTGTGATGGTGGCAAATTAGATCTAAGGTAACCTTGGGCACTAGAGCATGATGTTAAATTAATTCTTAAAGGGGCTGAAGAATAGCGCTCTAGTTTTGCCAGGTCTGAATTAATAAGTGGCTTGAGGACCCATAAGTCAGACTGCATGGTTTGAATGAACAGGATCTATCACTTTTTTCTTTTATTGATATATTAGGATTTGATTCTCCCATCTTGTATTAGGTCCTTCAGTGGTGTATTGCAGGCATAGCCACAGAAAGAGAACCAGGTCAGGGAAGACCTCATAAACCAGACAGAGGTTTCTTTTTAGTAGCTTATTAAAAAGTGAATATAATGACAGTTCCTGAAGCCTTTATAAATAGTTCAAGTTTTCAAACTTTGTGTTATTTTTGTAGTACAAATCTTTGTACCTTTTCAAAAATTTTTCAGGTGATTTATTAAAAAGTTTCAAAATATATCACTAGGAGCAGCTGTGGGTCAAAATAGTATGGCATAAAAGTGACACACTGATCTTTCTATAGTGGCAAGATATCCCATTTAATTACAGAATATGCTTTTCTGATAATTTATTATCATTTTATGACAAGTCCCACAAAGTTGCACTTAATGACTTTAAAGGTTAGTACATTACGACTACATTAGGTATGAAAGTTTTGTAGTCCCTCTCAGGAGACGTTTGGCATGCAGTGATTATGTTATCCAGTTTATCTTCAGCTTATCCAGTTGTCCATATCTTAGTTCCCACTTTTATATCTGACAAAACTAGCCCAAAAAGTACATAGTCCTGTGAGACATCACTGGTAATCCTTGTTGAGAATGCAACCCCTATGCTGAACTGTTGCATCCAGTTACTTAACCAGTGTATTGTTGTTTTACCCACTGAATTACGTCAATAAAATAAATATTTAACTGAGAACATCCATTTGGGAAGCACAATTTCTAGTGAAGACCGAAGGAGATAATGAAATAAATGTTGCTATGCGTAACAAGTAACATCTGATAGGTTTCACATGTCAAGAATTAAGCCCTGGGGGCAGAGCCTAGATGGCCAACTGAGAGCAGTGAATTTTGAGAGCTCCATAAACTAGTATAATAATATAGGAAAATGTTATTATTTTCAAGTTTAAAACATAAGAAATCTATAGATTAATTACAAAACTACATAAATATAAATTTTGGTGGAGAAATACAAACATTTTCCTGTCAAGTAACTTGGAGATATATTGAGTCACTGAATATGAACAACTCAAGGAATTCTCATCCAGATGCTACTTTGAATAAAGAACTGCAATTGATGACATCTACCTTACAGGAACTATCTCTGAAGATGGATGGCCTTAAAAATGACTTAAATTCTCAAAAACAGACTGATACTTTTAAGGAACTATTACAGCAACACCATTCAAAAATAACAAATATAGAGACATCTCTAAATGACATTGAAGGGAGACTCAAAGAGGAAGAATTCCAAAAAATAACTTCTGCTTAAACAGAATACATGGCTGCTTAACAAAACAGATGACTTAGAAAACAGGGAAAGGAGAAACAACATAAGGATCTTTGGTCTGCCTGAAAACACAGAAGGAGACAACATCATTTCATTCTTAACAACCTGGATTCCTGAATTTTTAGACTTGAAAGAGGGACTTTCTTTTGGAATTGAAAGGGTGCATAGAGTACTGAGGAAACCTGCTAACTCAACAAATACTCCACCTAGATCCATAGTTATACATTTTCTTTCATTTCTGGTCAAGGAACTAATAAAATCTGCTTGGAGAAAATCACCCTTAAAATACAATCAAAGTTTGATAAGGTTTGACAATGATTATTCTTTCAGAATACTAGAACAAAGGAAAAAAGTCTGACCAATAATAAAACTGTTGAAACAAAACAACATTAAAGCACAGATGGCCTTTCCAGCCAAGATAAAAATACTTTTTGCCAATGAAATGAGAACCTTTAATGATTTAGAAGAAGCTACTATATTTATCAAAAACAACAACATATTGTCTATCCCAGAAGAAATGGAATGGATGGACCCTACTCTTAAAAGCATTTATATCATGCTATCGAAAGATGAAAATAGTGAACACTATTTCATTGAACCTAAAATATCTAAACCACATAATATCAAACATTTAGAACAGCAAATGTTTTCCTTGGGAAAAAATTTGCTATTCCGAAACACATACACACAACACAAGCACACCTAAAAAACATCAATCCACACACATACCCTTATAATCCTACAACTAACCCTACACTAAACTGTACATACACTACTGTCTATCCACTTACCTTAACCTAAACCCTAACCCTAAGGTCCATCACTATCGCACACTCACCTAACCCATGCCCACGCCCTAACATTAACTCACTTAACCCGCCCCTAACCCTAATTCACCTAACCTGCACCCTAACCCTAACTCACCTAACCTGCGCCCTAACCCTAATTCACCTAACTCGTGCCCTAATCCTAACGACCACACAATCACACACTTACCTGAACCCGACCCGTAAATTTCCACCACAGCACTGCAAATAGCAAAGCCACAGAACCAGCCAACCGAATTCTTTCCCTAGGAAAGAATTTGGTGTTTTGCAGCTTCACTATTTTTAGCATTCACTCAAAACGGGTCGATATTAGAACATTCAAAGTTTTAAAACTTCAATGTTCTGATATAGATCTTCTAAAAAGAATAAAAGATACAAATCCTTGGACTGATGCTAGAAAGAAGAAACAGAAAACTGATTCCAAGACAGGTGTCCCAAAAAATAACTCTTACAACTACATCTCTCAAAGTATCAACTGATATGGTACATCACTTGTCATCTGCTTTTATTTAAAAAAAAAAGGAGGGTTTCTTAAACAATTGAGAAACAGTAATGTTTTATTCAGAATAATCAAAGAGTCCAATAATTCTTCACAAACAAAGGTAGGTAAAGATGGGTTACTATTTACATTATATATAAACCAAACAAAGCAACATATAATACAAACATAGAAGTTTATTTTCCCCTACTTGAACTCAATGGATACTTATCTTGTTCATTTTTAATTGATTTTACTTATAATAATTTAAGCAATTAATTAACTAATTCAACAAGATACTATTCATCAGAGTTCAGACTCAAATGTAACAAATTAACATCATATATAATAGCAGTACCAGTAGAGTGTTTTGAAAAAAAATGCTGTCACGGAGACTAATGCATTCTTCAGTTAAAGTATGATTTAGAAATGTCTTGTATATCCTAGTTAAATAATAGTAGCAAGCTCTTAGTACAAATGTCATCATTATTCTGTCTAAATATATAGTTAATATCCATTATGGCAGGTATCAAAGCTACGAATGCTGTTTGATCAGTCTTGATATGGTGTGTGTGGATGCAGCTGTGTCTGGCAGCTAGTACAAATGTCATTATTATTCTGTCTAAACATAGTTAATATCAATTATGGCAGGTATCATAGCTTTGAGTGCTGTTTAATCAATCCTGATATAGTGTGCGTGGATGCAGCCATGTCTGGCAGCTAGTACAAATGTCATTATTATTCTGTCTAAACATAGTTAATATCAATTATGGCAGGTATCATAGCTTTGAGAGCTGTTTGATTAAGCCTGATATGGTATGTATGGATGCAACTGTGTCTGGCAGCTGTTGTTTGTTGCCATTTCGTCTCCGGGAAGCTGTGGGTTGCGGCTTGTGTTTGAGGTTTACTGATGCTTGTGTATTAGGAAGAGACATTTGGTATTTTAGCCCGGATCCAGGGTAAGGGGGTGAATAAAACTGTGATTTGGGATATTTTGGCAGAGAATAGTTTGTTTATACATTTGCTGAGTGACAGGTGGGAAGGCTGGAAGAATATGTTATCTCTTGTTGTGGCGGCTTGTTGGGACTTTTTTTTTTTTTTAATCTGTTTGCTCTCCGTTCTTTTCCTGGCTGCTGCCTCGCTGAAAGGGAGGGAATTTAGGCTTGAAGTGAAGCTTTGCTTCAGGTGCATCGCAAGCCTCTGGTATGCACTACACAGACACTCTAACAGAAACAGATGCTCCCAGGTTGCTATGGTAATGGAGACAGAGTGACAATAATGCTTAATGGCTCTGAGGAGCCTCCAAGATGATTCTCAGCAATGACGTTTTTGGTTTTAAAAAATATATATATATATATATATATATATATATATAATAAAGGGGCTGTTTTAAACCACATGTACACATATTGATGGTCTCCCAACACTTCGTTTTGCTCAATGTTTATTCTTGATAAAAAAAATTAAAAATAAAAATAATAAGCACAATTTTAGATTTAAAATGTATTTTGGTCCAAACACATTAAGGACTTACATAAGAGTGGAAGTCTGAGTTATTGTGAAAGACTAAGAGCATTTGGTCTTGTGCAGTACCCTTTTCAGTGGTCTGGGAGGTGAGCTTGGTAGGACATGTTGGTCATATGGGGATAGCTTATTCTAGGGGTGTTTGGGGTTGCCAGGAAGTACTAGAGAGTCATCAGATTTCCTTTGTGGAAATATCTGTGGGAATGGAAGGTGTGTTGAGTGGTTCACTGGCAGAGTGGCCACTGCATGGAACAAGCTGGTAAAATGGAACAGGACAAATATTGGTTTGGATATTTTAAGAACAGCCTGGAAACACACCACATGAACTAGTGAATGGTATTCTGGCAAAACCGGATGGGCATTGTTGCCTGTGCTTGAAGTACTGATATGTGTGTATGTAAGGATGGAAATATATTTATAACAAATAAGAAACTAGAAGGGTCTCATAATTTAAAGTCTATGGACTGTATAAACATGCTTGGAAGAAGCTAATAATAAGAATAAGCATTACAGCTTGTGGTCTCTCAAATGGGTCTACATTATAAGATCGACGGTTGAAAACATTGAACACCATATGGTCGATGTCTTCAAGCATCGAACTTATAAAAACAACAAAAAAAAAAAAAAGAAAAAAGTACCCTAACGGGTTTAAGCAGGGGGGCAAGCCCCCATGAGCCCCCCACCCCTGCTACTTAAATATACTAACTCAGAGACCGCACTAAATTGCAGTACACATTACATGTTCGATGTTATGCGCTTTCGCTATTCTCATGTCAACAATATCAGCTTCGATATTTTCGGCTTTCAAGAATATAATATAGACCCTTCTCAAATAACTAAGCAACAGCCAAAAAAAAATCACACAATAGTTATGTAATGTACGATTTTAGTAAATCTAGACATAAAGTATATAATCATCATATAAGATGAAGCAGTCTGCTGAAATTAGATATTAAAGACAGGATTTAATAACATGGGCTTGTGTATAATAACACTACTGTCTTAACTTGTCATAAATGACATACACTACATTGAACATCAAGGGGAAGCATGATGATTTTCTTATATAAGTAAATATGAATAACAAGTCATGTAATTGCTTTAACTTGAATTGTAGTTTTTGTAACCCATCTTAATACTTAAGTGGTTACCAAGGTAACTAATGTTTTAGGTTCATAGGTTCATAGGTTCATACTAGGCTATCTGCCCGAGGGCATTTACAAGCCTAGCCCATAGTTTTGTGGCTTACGCCACCCCTTTAGTATGGGGAACTATACCCATTATTTTGCTGTGCCTCTGTTGAGCAGTGACACTGAGGTAATCCCTGGGGTATATCTGCGATCTCCCATCCATTGGTCAAGATTTCTCTTGAACAAGGCCAGCGTGCTCTGCCTCACATATACCGGGATTTTATTCCACAGCATAGGGAGTCTTTGGGTGATGAATCTATCCCTCCAGCACGTCCTATTAATAGCCGTGTCGAGGTTTAAGTCTCCGCCTTGTGGCTCTGACGGATCTAGATTTTTGAGGTGAAGCATATTCATCAAATCTGGGTTTGACATGGCCTTGTATGTTAGGCAAAGGTCACCTCTGAGACTGAATAGAGCTGGAGTTCTTTCAGTCGGGCAGCATAGGACAGATGTTTGAGACCCTTTATCCTTTTGGTGAGGAACTTTTGTGGCCTCTCCAGCTGCTGCAAGTGTCGGGTCAGATACATTCGAATGGGGCATTGTACTCAATCATTGGTCTGATGAGTGATGAGTATAGGGAGACTATGACCTCCCTTGATCTAGATGAGAATCCCTTCATGATAAGGTGGGCAATGTAGAAGGTCTTCCTAACTACTTTAGCTACATGGGTGTCGAATGACAGACTACTATCAACCTGGGTCCCCAGGTCCCTGATAACTTCTTCTGTACTCAGTGGATTGCCACCTATTTGGTAGCTAGGGGTAACCTTGTTTTCCCGAAGGGTATGATAATGCTTTTTTTGGCATTTAACTTTAGGCCATGGCTCTGGCACCAGTTATCCGTTTCTGTGAGACCCTTCTGAAGGATATCTGTGTCAGATGTGCAGTTTGCAGTCATCTGCAAACTTTGTCAGCCATAACCCTCCTGTGTTTGCTTGTACAAGTAGATGCCAAACAAGAGTGGGCCCAGGACTGAGCCCTGTGGTACACCACTTGTGACAGGCTTTGAGTCTGACATGGCGCCAGCAACTCTGACCCTGTGGGTTCTGTCACTCAGCCAGTTTGCAACCCATCTTGTGATGTATGGGTTAACATTTAAGCTGATGAGTTTTTCAATGATACCGAGTATTGTATCAAAGGCCTTCGCCAGATCGAGGTAGGCTGTATGGACTGCCTTTCCTCATCAATGGCTTTGGTGACTGTTTCAAAAGTCAACCAAGTTTAGAAGGCATGATCTGCCTTTGACAAAGCCAAACTGGGATGGATCCAAAGTCTGCAAATTCCTATGTCTTTATTTATGAGGTCCATTATGATCCTCTCCATGGCTTTGCAGATAAGGCTTGTCAAGCTAATGGGCGGTAATTTCAGGGTCGGTGGAGGCACCGCCTTTGTGAAGTGGGACCACAGTTGCAGTGCCACTCCTGATCCAGAGGTAAGACTATGATTAAACAGCTGTCCTAGCTGTGGGTTTAATTGAGTTCGTGGAGCACACAGCCGGGGACACCATCAGGTCCCATGGATGCTGTGTTTTTGCTTTGGAGAGAGCAGTTCTCACTTTGGAGATGTTTGGGGGCTGCAATGGTATAGATATCTCTCCTTTGGGGGAGGGAGAAGTTTGCACTGAACCTGTCAGCCAGTATGTTGGCAATGTCTGTAGGATCAGTAATCTTCACATGATTTTGAACTAGTTCTGAGCATATCTGGGAGTTTCCTCCCAGGTTTCTAACATAGCTAAAGAAGGCCTTATGATTGTCTTTTGAGTCTTTAGCTATTTTTCTCTCAAAATTTGCTTTGGATGATTTTATGAGAGCTCTTAGTTTTTACTTATAGTGATCAAGGTTGTCTTACCTTTTAAGTATTTTGCTCTATCTTGTAGTAGCTTCCTCCTTTGTTGTAGAGTTTGTTTATGGCTGGGGTCCACCAGAGTGACGCTTGCCTTTGGTACAAAGAGTCTTTGTTTTGCTTGGGATTGCCTTATCCATGCAGTCCTGCAGGTGCTGGTAGAAGGCATTTGTAAGTGATTCAGCGGCTTGAGTACTGTTTTCCGTCGGGGCCTTAAAGGAGACCACACTAGTCTTTAGAAGTGTGAAGTCGGCAGTTCTTTACTGTGGTCTTTTTATTTCAGGTGGGGTGGGATGAGGACCTCCAGCGAGATTAGTTTGTGATCTGATCTCACCAGTGAGGGGTATACGTGTTGAACATTGTGCTCCCATGTTCGTGATGATGAGATCAAGTATGTTTTCTCCTCTTGTGGGGATGGTGACTAGTTGTTCCATGGCATTTGAGTTTATGAATTCCAGGAACTTTTGGGCTAGGGTGTTTGGGCTTGAGTAGTGTTCCCAGTCTATATTAGGGTAATTGAAGTCACCTAGTATGATGGTGTTTGGTGATACATTTATCCCTCTAGTGTTTTCAGGAAGGCCATGTGAGGTTCCTGAGTTTGTGAGGGTGGCCTGTAACATGCTACAATTTGCAGAGCAGTCTTGCCTATGGTTAATTGCACCTGGATGGTCTCCGATGCATCGTGCCACCAGTCTTGAGGTGTGGGTGTCTTTGATGAATATGGATACCCTCCTTTCTTGGTATTGTCCGGATTTTGGGGCGGAATGCATGATAAGAGGTAAAACCTGATAGTGCTGGGGTGCTCTCAGGAGCCTTGAACCAGGTTTCTGTCACTGCACAGACATCGATGTTCTCCATACTGAGAAGGGCCTCGAGTGCGTGCATTTTGAGATTTAGACTTCTGGCATTGAGCAGCATTACCCTTAGTTTTTCCTTTTTGTGTTGTAGGGGGGTAGTTGTAGAATTTGAGCCTTGCCTAAAAAAGGCACTATGGGGGTGGCAAGAGCCTTTGCCAATATCCGGAATCGCAGGGGTGACAGGTGCAAGCCGTCCCTTGCGAAGCAGCGTGGCTTGTCCAGCATGTCATCCCAGGCAGACAGACATTGGATCCCCTTTGAATGACACCAGAGTTTAAGCCAATTGTTAAAGCTGATCATCTTATCTCTGTATTGTGGCATCATTCTTGGTGAAGGTAGGATACTGCTCAAGGTCAGGGTCATACCTGCCTGGGCTACATAATCAAAGAGCTCCTCAATGTCTCTTTTCATGTAGTCCAAGGAGGTACGTCTCAGGTCATTTACACCAGCGTGGACAATGACTGAGTCATATTTGTATCTGCTGTTGAGAGACCTGAGTGCTTGCTATGTGGCGGATTCTAGCGCCCGACAGGCAGCTTACTGTGACCTTTTCCTTACTCAGTCTGGTGAGCGGACGCCAGTGTGTCTGACTATGGAGTCACCAATGACTAGTGTGTCTGGCATTGTGTTTGGCCTTAAGGGCTGTGACTGTTTGACACTCTGACTGTGAGGTCTATGTGTTGCAGGTGTTGTGTTCTGAGGTGGTGGTTGTTTGGGTGTCTGCTTTGGTGGCCTCTGCTGTTTTGGTAGATTTTTGATCAGAGCCCGAGTATGTCTTTGTGTGTTTATGTGTATGATTTGAGGTTGTGATGGTACTATGTGAGACTGGGTCTATAGTGTGTGTGGTAACCTTCTCCTCCTGACTGGTCTTGCCAGTCCTATGTTGAGAGAGCTCAGCCTCCAGTTTGGCCGTATAGTTGCATCTCTCATGTATTTGTGTTTTGTGGGAGGAGGAGAGGGTTGTGTACATGAGGCAATTGTAACATTGCCTCAATATTCCCAGGTTCACCAGCTGAGCAGGAGAGGACACTAGCAACTGATCCCTCGACATGCTAGAAGGACTAGACAAAGAAACTTTAAAAGAGATTCCGTGGGCCGTGAGTGACTGAGAAATGGGGTTTGCCTTTTGGGGTGCTATCTATAAGAGTGCCGTATCAAGGTAATAAGTACTGTAGGAGCAAGTGCTAGGTTTAACAGATAGAGAAAAGTCTACTTGGAGTCAAGTAGAGATGATCTTTTAGGTATTAGAGAAAGTGCTAGTAACAGGGATGCTTAAAGGTAAGATTGAAAAGAATGCACTCTGCAGTGTGCACTAGAGAAGTTAGATATGAAAGTAGGTAACTTGAGTTTTACCTGTTTAAAAGTTAAGGTTTAGTGGAGAGTTACTATTTTTAAAACAGCAAGATGGACTGAAAGGGGTGGTTACTTTTGTATTTTGGT
The DNA here is from genome assembly GCF_019279795.1 of Protopterus annectens. Lineage (NCBI taxonomy): Eukaryota > Metazoa > Chordata > Ceratodontiformes > Protopteridae > Protopterus > Protopterus annectens. The sequence goes on from NC_056735.1 coordinate 1,420,052,171, forward strand.
ACTATGAAATACTGTAGGATGGCCAATAAATTTAAATAATTGAAGGGGTGGGATTTCAAAAGTGATGGTTTTGTGATTACTCACATAAGCCAGTGAAAGTAGAGAGAAATGAGATATATGGTCAGATTAACATAAGAGGCGGGCATGACATCAAACTGACAAAGTTGTTCAAGAGAAACAATAGATGCTGAACTTGATATATCATAGAATGTAACAATCATATTCTGAACAAATAGCATTAAATTGACAATAGACATTCAGTTTAATATCAAGTAGAGAGAAATGAGATATATGGTCAGATTAACATAAGAGGCGGGCATGACATCAAACTGACAAAGTTGTTCAAGAGAAACAATAGATGCTGAACTTGATATATCATAGAATGTAACAATCATATTCTGAACAAATAGCATTAAATTGACAATAGACATTCAGTTTAATATCATGGGCTTGTGTATAATAACACTACTGTTTTAACTTGTCATAAATGGCATACACTATATTGAACATCAAGGGGAAGCATGAGGATTTTCTCATATAAGTAAATGTGCATAACAAGTCATATAATTGCTTTAACTTGAATTGCGGTTTGTAACCCATCTTGACCATGCATAATACTTAAGCTTTTACCAAGGTAATTAATGTTTTATACATGACATCAAACTGACAATGCTGTTCAAGGGAAACAATAGAGCCTGAAGTAGGAATGTCAGAATTTAAAAATCACATTCTGAACAAATAGTATTAAATTGACAATAATCACTCAGTTTAACCTTCGGTGATTATACAAAATAGAATGTTGGCTTGTATTCCGCTCAGCAAGTGCCTTCCAGGTGTTCTGCAGAGTCTACAGCAGCAGAGAGATAAAAGAGTGACTTTGGAGTGATTAAGTATCACTTTTCTGCTTTTCTTGCTGTCTTAACTAATTCCGCCTAAAATGCCAGTTTTTTTAGCGAATCTGTGATTTAAAAATTTGTTATTGTATACAACTCTGCACAGCTCCTTGTGGGGTCCTGCAGAGTGATACAGGCAACAGAGAGACCCAAGAGAGACTTTTCCAGATTTAAGTATTTTTTTCTCTGTTTTTTGCTCCGACTGCCTTTTCCCGCCTAAAAAGCGAATTTCTAACTGATCTGTGCTTTAAAAAGTTTAAATTGCATTTGCCTTCTGCTTTTTACAGTTTTTGCACTTGTTTTATATCAATTTAAGTTGTTTTTGTATTGTATAACTGTTGTAGGCTACACACTAAAGTGCGCTAGCCTGTTTATAGCATTTACAGTGCTTTCTGTGTGTTTTTCTGCTGTTTCCTGAAAAAAACCCCAAAAAATTCTCTTTTCCCGCCTTTGCTGAACTAGATTAGTCCAGATTTCAGGTTTTGCTGAATTCCGGACTGTGGTATAGTTTCCTGTGTTGCCCATATCCTTACTTGGATAGGAGGAAGCTTCTCTGTTCACCAGTGAGAGTGGGGAGCTTTGAACAGCCCATCTGTCCTGGAGGAGTGGTCTCAGCCCTGAAACTAGTAGCTTATTGGCCGTTTTGGGTCAATTCCTATCTCTTTCACTTTCCCTGCTTTAAAACCCGCATTTGCATGGTTTTGCGCCAGTATACAACTCCGCACAGCTCCTCGTGGTGTCCTGCAGTATGATACAGGCAACAGAGAGACCCAAGAGAGACTTTTCCAGATTTAAGTATTTTTTTCTCTGTTTTTTTGCTCTGACTGCCTTTTCCCACATAAAAAGCGAATTTCTAACTGATCTGTGCTTTAAAAAGTTTAAATTGCATTTGCCTTCTGCGTTTTACAGTTTTTGCACTTGTTTTATATCAGTTTAAGTTGTTTTTGTATTGTATAACTGCTGTAGGCTACACACTAAAGTGTGCTAGCCTGTTTGTAGCATTTACAGTGTTTTCTTTGTGTTTTTCTGCTGTTTCCTGAAAAAAAAAAAATTCTCTTTTCCCGCCTTTGCTGAACTACATTAGTCCAGATTTCAAGTTTTGCTGAATTCCAGACTATGGTATAGTTTCCTGTGTTGCCCATATCCTTACATGGATAGGAGGAAACTTCTTTGTTCACCAGTGAGAGTGGGGAGCTTTGAGCAGCCTATCTGTCCTTGGAGTAGTGGTCTCAGGCCTGAAACTAGTAGCTTATTTGCAGTTTTGGGTCAATTCCTATCTCTTTCAGTTTCCCTGCTTTAAAAACCCACATTTGCGCGGTTTAGTGCCAGTATACAACTCCGCACAGCTCCTTGTAGTGTCCTGCAGAGTGATACAGGCAACAGAGAGACCCAAGAGAGACTTTTCCAGATTTAAGTATTTTTTTCTCTGTTTTTTTGCTCCGACAGACTTTTCCCACCTAAAAAGCAAATTTCTAACTGATCTGTGTGTGCTTTAAAAAGTTTAAATTGCATTTGCCTTTTGCTTTTTACTGTTTTTGCACTTGTCTTATATCAATTTAAGTTGTTTTTGTATTGTATAACTGTTGTAGGCTACACACTAAAGTACGCTAGCCTGTTTATAGCATTTACAGTGTTTTCTGTGTGTTTTTCTGCTGTTTCCTGAAAAAAAAAAAAAAAACAAAAAAAATTCTCTTTTCCCGCCTTTGCTGAACTGATTAGTCCAGATTTTAGGTTGTGCTGAATTCCAGACTGTGGCATAGTTTCCTGTGTTGTCCATATCCTTACTTGGATAGGAGGAAGCTTCTCTGTTCAACAGTGAGAGTGGGGAGCTTTGAGCAGCCTATCTGTCCCTGGTGGAGTGGTCTCAGCCCTGAAACTAGTAGCTTATTGGCCGTTTTGGGTCAATTCCTATCTCTTGCAGTTTCCCTGCTTTAAAACCTGCATTTGCATGGTTTTGCGCCAGTATACAACTCCACACACCTCCTCGTGGGTCCTGCAGAGTGATACAGGCAACAGAGAGACCAAAGAGAGACTTGTCCAGATTTAAGTATTTTTTCTTTTTTGCTCCGACTGCCTTTTCCCGCCTAAAAAGCAAATTTCTAACTGATCTGTGCTTTAAAAAGTTTAAATTGCATTTGACTTCTGCTTTTTACAGTTTTTGCACTTGTCTTATATCAATTTAAGTCATTTTTGTATTGTATAACTGTTGTAGGCTACACACTAAAGTGCGCTAGCCTGTTTATAGCATTTACAGTGTTTTCTGTGTGTTTTTCTGCTGTTTCCTTAAAAAAAAATTCTCTTTTCCTGCCTTTGCTGAACTAGATTAGTCCAGATTTCAAGTTTTGCTGAATTCCGGACTGTGGTATAGTTTCCTGTGTTGCCCATATCCTTACTTGGATAGGAGGAAGCTTCTCTGTTCACCAGTGAGAGTGAGGAGCTTTGAGCAGCCTATCTGTCCTTGGAGGAGTGGTCTCAGCCCTGAAACTAGTAGTTTATTGGCTGTTTTGGGTCAATTCCTATCTCTTTCAGTTTCCCTGCTTTAAAACCCACATTTGCATGGTTTTGTGCCAATATACAACTCCGCACAGCTCCTCGTGGTATCCTGCAGAGTGATACAGGCAACAGAGAGACCCAAGAGAGACTTTTTCCGATTTAAGTATTTTTTCTCTGTTTTTTTGCTCTGACAGCCTTTTCCTGCCTAAAAAGCGAATTTCTAACTGATCTGTGTGTGCTTTAAAAAGTTTAAATTGCATTTGCCTTTTGCTTTTTACAGTTTTTGCACTTGTCTTATATCAATTTAAGTTGTTTTTGTATTGTATAACTGTTGTAGGCTACACATTAAAGTACGCTAGCCTGTTTATAGCATTTACAGTGTTTTCTGTGTGTTTTTCTGCTGTTTCCTGAAAAAAAAAATATTCTCTTTTCCCGCCTTTGAACTAGATTAATCCAGATTTCAGGTTTTGCTGAATTCCGGACTGTGGTATAGTTTCCTGTGTTGCCCATATCCTTACTTGGATATGAGGAAGCTTCTCTGTTCACCAGTGAGAGTGGGGAGCTTTGACCAGCCTATCTGTCCCGGGAGGAGTGGTCTCAGACCTGAAACTAGTAGCTTATTGGCCGTTTTGGGTCAATTCCTATCGCTTTCAGTTTCCCTGCTTTAAAACCCACATTTGCACAGTTTTGCGTGATTTTGCTCATAGCGCAGCATCGGGCAGCACCGCTTAAACTATTCCCGGCTCCACAAAGTCTGCTCTTCACTTTTTCCCTTGGAACTGTTCTAAATCTCAAAGTAAGCACTCTTTTCATTCTAAAGCCCTGCACTTGCTCGTATATGTAATCTTATAAGTAAGCACTAATAAACTAAAGCACTACACCCTCCTATACTCCCTTTAAGTACTTGTCTCCCTATTGGTCCTTTTTGATCAGTCAAAAAGTAGTTCCTTATACTATTCTGGCATATCCAAAAGTCAGTTTCAGGTTTACTCTCCAGTCCAGCTGGTGAATCTGGGAATCTTGAGGCAATGTTACAACTGCCTTACGTACACAGACCACCCTCTCCTCCTCCCAACAAGCTCAAATATATGTGAGAGATGCAACTATATAGCCAAACTGGAGGTTGAGCTCTCTCAACCCAGTACTGACGCAGTCAGTCAGGCGGAGAAGGTAACCACACACACCACAAATCCAGTCTCACCTAGACCTATTGCAACAGCAAACCAAACACATAAACACAAAAAAAATACTCTGAGGCTCTAAATAAAAATCTGCCCAAGCAGCAGAGACCTCCAAAGCAGACATCCATACAACCGCTACCCCACAACAATACCCACGTATCACATAGTTCACAAAGTCAGTGTGCCACACAGTCACAGCCCTTAAGGCTAAACAACACACCTAATACACTTGTAATAGGTGACTCTATTGTCAGGCACACTGACGTCCCACTCACCAGGCTGAACAAGGAGAAGGTCAACCAGAATCCACCACATAACACAAGCACTCAGGTCACCCCAAAGCAAGTACAAATATGACTCTGTCATTGTCCATGCTGGTGTGAATGACCTGAGACTTACCTCCCTGGACTACATGAAAAGAGACATAGAGGAGCTCTCTGATCATGTAGCCCAGGCCAGTATGACCCTGATCTTGAGTAGCATCTTACCCTCACCAAGAATGATGCCACAGTATAAAGACAAAATAATCAATTTTAACAATTGGCTAAAGTATTGGTGTCATTCAAAGGGGATCCAGTGTCTGTCAGCCTGGGATGACATGCTCGACAAGCAACGTTGCTTCGCTAGGGACGGCTTGCACCTGTCACCCCTGGGCTTTCGAATACTGGCTAAGGCTCTTGCCACCCCCATAGTGCCTTTTTTAGGCAAGGCTCAAAAGACAAACCCACCTCCATAGACAACACAAGGAAAAAGAAACTAAGGGTAATGCTGCTCAATGCCAGAAGTCTAAACCTCAAGATGCACGCACTCGAGGCTCTCCTCAGTATGGAGAATATCGATATCTATGCAGTAACAGAAACCTGGTTCAAGGCTCCCGAGAGCACCCCAGCACTACCAGGTTATACCTCATACCATGCTTTTCGGCCCCAAAACTCGGACCGAACCACAAAAGGAGGGGGAGTATCCATATTCATCAAAGATACCCACACCTCCAGGTTAGTGGCACTGCACAAAGCATCGAAGACCATCCATGTGCAACTAACAGTGGGCAAAACTGCCTTTCAGTTTGTAGCCTGCTACACACCACCCTCCCAAACTCAGGAACCCCACTTGGCATTCCTGAGAACACTGGAGAATATGAAAGTCTCACCAAACACCATTATATTGGGTGACTTCAACTACCCAAACATAGACTGGGAGCACTACTCAAGCCCCAACACCCTCGCCCAACGGTTCCTAGAATTTATAAACTCAAATGCTATGGAACAACTGGTCACCACTCCCACAAGAGGGAAAAACATATTGGACGTGATCATCACAAACATGGGAACTCTATGTTCAATACCAGAGGTATACCCCTCATTGGTAAGATCTGACCATAAATTAATCTCACTGGACATCCATATCCTGTCACCACCCCCAGCCAAGGAAACCACGGTGAAGAACTTCTCAAAAGCAAACTTCACACTTCTCAAAACCGAGGTGGAATCCTTCAAAGCCCCTGGTCCAGTGGAAAATATGGCCCAAATTACAGAATCCTTTACAAACGCATTCTATGGACACCTACAGGAATGCATGGATCGTGCTATCCCAAATAAAACCAAGACTCACTCCTCCAAAGGCAGGAGATCAGTCTGTTGGACCCCAGCCATAAGTAAGCTATACAACAGAAGGAGGAAGCTACTACATGATAGAGCAAAATCCCAAAAAGGGAAGGCATCTCTGATCAGTACTAGCAAGAAACTACGATCCCTCATATAATCATCTAATGCCAGCTTCAAAAGAAAAATTGCACAAGATGCTAAAGATGCTAAAGGCCTTCTTTAGTTATGTCAGGAACCTGGGTGGCAATCCCAGATATGCTCTGAGTTAGTGCAAAATGACAAAAAATACACTGAACCCACAGACATTGCCAACATCCTGGCAGACAGGTTCAGTGCAAACTTCTCCCCCCCAAAAGAGCAAATGTCTATCCCAACAGAGTGTAGCCTCCCTGACATCACAGATGCACAGGTGAGAGCTGCCCTCTCCAAAGCAAAAAACACAGCATCAATGGGACCAGACAGTGTCCCGGGCTGCATCTTACATGAGCTCCAAGAAGAACTGAACCCTCACATAAAGTCACTGTTCAATCTCAGCCTTACTACAGGATATGTACCCAAGGAATGGCGTACAGCAACAGTGGTCCCACTCCACAAAGGTGGTGCCACAATGGACCCCAGAAACTATCGCCCTATAAGCCTGACTAGCCTGGTCTGCAAAGCTATGGAGCGTATCATCATGGAACTCATAAACAAAGACATTGGGAACCTCCAAACACTGGATCCTACCCAATTCGGCTTTGTTAAGGGCAGACTTTGCCTCTTGAACCTGGTCGACTTCTTTGAAACAGTCACCAAAGCCATAGATGAAGGGAAGGTAGTCCACACAGCCTACCTGGACCTCGCAAAAGCCTTCGACACAATACCTCACTCAGGCATCATAAATAAGCTCACCAGCTTAAATATCAACCCCTATATCACAAGATGGGTTGCAAATTGGCTCAGGGATAGAACCCACATGGTCAGAATTGCAGGTGCCATGTCAGACTCTAAACCAGTTACAAGTGGCGTCCCACAAGGCTCAGTCCTGGGACCTCTCTTGTTCGGTATATATTTCTCTGAGGTACAGGCTAACACGGGAGGACTATGGCTGACCAAGTTCGCAGATGACTGCAAACTGGGTGCCATAATCGACTCGCCGACTGACACAAGCATCCTCCAAAAGGGTCTCACAGAGACGGATAACTGGTGCCGGAGCCATAGCCTAAAGCTAAATGCCAAAAAGTACATAGTCATCCCCTTTGGGAAAAACAAAGTGCCCACAAATTACCACATAGGTGGTAATCCATTAAGAACGGAAGAAGTAATTAGGGATTTGGGGACCCAAGTAGATAGCAATCTCTCCTTTGACAATCACATTGCCAAAGTGGTTAGAAAGACCTTCTATATAGCCCACCTTATCACAAAAGGGTTCACATCTAGATCAAGAGAGGTCATTGTGCCCCTCTACTCATCACTCATCAGGCCCATAATTGAATACAATGCCCCATTTGGGATGTACCTTACCCAACACCTGCAGCAACTGGAAAGACCACAAAAGTACCTCACCAAGAGGATCAAGGGACTCAAACAGATGCCCTACGCAGTTAGGCTAAAGAAACTCCAGCTCTACTCGGTTGCTTACCGCCTAATCAGAGGCAATCTGTGCCTGATGTATAAAGCCATGTCCAACCCAGAATTAATGGACATGCTCCACCTCAGGAAATCCAAATCCCTTAGAGCTACACGCTCCAGGGACTTAAACCTCAGCACAGAAGTAAATAGAAATAAATGCTGGAGGGACAGATTCATATCCTAGAGGTTCCCCTCACTCTGGAACAAAATCCCAATCCATGTTAGGCAAAGCCCCTCAATGACTCTCTTCAAGAGAAATCTTGACGAGTGGATGGGAGATCGTAGGTTTACCCCTGGGATCTCTTCTGTGTCTCTACTAGACAGAGGCACAGTAAACTAACCTTAAAAGGGCTATCTTCTGTGACCTACTATACAGAGGCACAGTCAACTAATCTAAAAGGGTGGCGAAAGCCAAACACATTCTGGCTTGGCTTATAAATGCCCTAGGGCAGATAGCCTAGTATCAACCTATGAACCATTTAAATCTAAAACATTTCAGTATATGCCATAAAACGGCAATTTATGAATATAGAAAGGGAACTTGTGATCATTAATTACAATAAGTGAATTTGTTGTTTTTAACCTATAATTTCACTCATTTTATAATAAGAAATGACAGATATGAAAATCCTTATGTGTTGGAAATGGGGGGAAGAGGGATGCACTGATAATTAAAATGCACTAACATTCATCAATGTTCGCATAAAACAAACTTGATGCTTTAAGTAAGTTAGCAACAAACAAAGTGATTACTTAAATGCTGGCAAACAATGAAATATAACTGTTGATATATTGTATTATAAACACTAGGTATACATATTATTACCATCTATTTATATTAAGTAATACGTTTTGAAAGACTTCATCAATAAGAGTGAATATGTTAAATAACTGTGTGCTATAAGCTTTTACTGAGGTTTTATATATGATACAGCCTACTTTACTATGATTGAATTGTTTGTCATCTATCTTTTATGTAAATATTAACTGCTTATACAATAAGTAGACATTTACATTGTATTAGAATTCTATCTAATCTACAATAGCACTATATTTCTTCAAAATAATATAAATATTGCTTATTCCTATTAGAAATATTCTCCATATGATAATTCAAATTTTGGAGCTCAGATGCTCTGGATTGTCAAGTTATGAGTGATAATCTGATGGACTTAGGTTTATCCATCAGATTAGGAATGATTTTCATTCCATGGCTAGTGCGGATCTTAGTTTTGTTAACATTTATTAATTTAAATTTATTTCACAAAAACAGTTTTAGTATGCCTGACCAAAAGATTACTTTATTGGTAAACACTCAAAGTATAAAACCGATAATTTCCTTTAAAAGCTCAAACACATACTTTATAATTGTCAGTGGAAAATGTTTAATAGTCACAATAAAACAAAAAATACATAGTCTAAAATAACCTAAGATGGATTTAACTTTATTATCTTTAAATACCAATGGCTTAAACAATCCTAGCAAGAGATCAAATCTACTGAAATATTTAAAACTGGTCAAAGCACAAATTGTCTTTCTTCAAGAAACTAATTTCAAAACAAATGACAATTACAAATGGAATCCTAAGGAATATAAGACATTGGCACAATCCACTTATAAGACAAAGGCAAAAGGGGTAATAATTTTATGGAAAACAAATGTGATTAACCCAGAAATCATTTATAAGTATGAAGATAAAGAAGGCCTTATGGCATTAGTAATAGTTAAATATAATAACAGAATTTAGACCCTAGCCAGTCTATACTTGTTCCCAGGCACTGGACGGGAACTGTTAAAAACACTTGGATTTAATTTCCAATAATTATAAAGGCAGCTTAATATTAGGAGGAGATTTTAACTGTATATTTGATATTTCTGAAACTACAAATAAAAGACCGCTGCGTACATCTTCTGTATCAAAAGCTTTAAACAAGTGGGTAGAATCATTTCATCTTGTAGATACTTTCAAATTTAAAGAAGATACATTTTTGTTGTTTTCCCATCAAGATCACACATTTGGTACCCAAACTAGAATAAATAAAATATTTGCTGCCCATGACTTACACTCTAAAATTATTAATTTCTCAATCACTCCCTGCTCCTTTTCAGACCACAATTCATTGATACTAAAACTTCAAAATGAGTACAAACCATTAATCTTTATCTCCAGAATTCTGGCATATATAACTAAAATTAAAAAGTTCAAACCCTGGTTATTATAAGAATTACAGCTCTTCTTAGATATTAATTACACCACAGAGATAAATAAAATAATGATATGGTACTCATTAAAAGCTTACATATATGGTAAAACCCAAGCTTGGTATACAAAATATCAGAGAATGGGATTCTGAATTATTAGATCTATATCCAAACTTTTGTCAGTAAAAGCTGAAAAAAATCAAAATCATTTAGAGATGAAAAAGAAAGTAGAAGTGTTAAACAATAAATACGACAAGATTCTAACACATAAAACTAGTTTAGCTTTAGAAAAACTAAAAATTAATATCTTGGCCACTTCTCCCAAATCTCTACATAATTTATCCACAAGAATCAAAAGCTAATAACATCAAAAGTATCTTCCATGAAAAGAAAGGGAAAATGTCTTGGATATAGGTGACATTCTTGATGCCTATAGAAATCACTATATGGAACATTTCCAAAAAGAAAATATACATATCGATCAATTAAATCTAGATGAAAAATGTTCTAATATAAAAAAAAAAAAAAAAAAAAAAAACAGAAAAATTAAAACTAGATCTGCAAGCACCCATATCCTACAAAGGAATTACAGATACAATAAAAGAGGGTAAAAATAATAAAGCTCCAGGTATAGATTGCATAATTATGGAAATATATAAAGTTGTTCCTTCAAAGATACTATCCCTCTTCCATAAAACTCTATTAGAAATTCATTCACAAGCTTTAATACCACCTTCTTGGAGATATTCCTTAATCACACCAATCCTAAAGGAAAACAAATCTCCAAACCTCTGTACCTCATATAGACCTGTATCATTATTACACAATGACTATAAGATATTTATTACAATATTAACTAACAGAATGAAAATACCACTATCCAAAACAATAAATAATGATCAAACTGGATTTATATATCATAGACACACACATGACAATATTAAAAAGATACTTTCTCTTATAGATTATGTTAATAAAGAAAATAAAGAAACACTCATAATTGGCTTAGATACAGAGAAAGCCTTTGAGTCCCTAAATTGGGATTATTTATTCAAAATCCTAATGCTATTTGAAATTCCTGCATCCTTTGTTCATCTCCTAAAGAATATATATATATATATATATATATATATATATATATATATATATATATATATATATATATATATGTACTATGCTCTTCATCTGTAAATATGTTGTAAGTAATTGCTATGTAAATTGTTAATCGCTATGTAATCCAATGTAACTACTGTCTGTTTATTTTAACTGTGGAGCTTTTCTCCCCAGACCTCTGCTGAAAATGGACCTAAGTCCAGTCGGACACTCCCGGTCAACAAATATAAATAAATATAATATATATATATATATATATATATATATATATATATATATATATATATATATGCACACACACACACACACACACACACACACACACACACACAAATAATTTAGCGTATGTCAAGTTAGGTCCTTTTACCTGTGAATCTCTACATATAACAAAAGGCACGAAACAAGGATATCCCATGTCACTGATTCTCTCTGCTCTGCCTTTTGAAATATAGGAAGATTCAATATGTAACAATATAAAAATCAAAGGAATAGATGTTTATGAACAATACAATTCTAAAGTAATGCTATTTGCTGATGACATATTACTAACATTATCTAATACAAAAGAGATATTAGAAGAAGTAGATATATTAATTGACAAATTTCACATGACCTCAGGACTCCATTTCAATATATCAAAATCAAAATTTTTATTTTTAAAATAAAAAAAGAACTGCAGACTAAGGGGAATCACATCATAGGGAAACAAGAATCTACCTTAAAATATCCAGGAATTGAGTTATGCAAGGATAATAATGAATTAGTCTAAAAAAACTACAATAATATCATCAATACAATTAAAATCTCTGTGGAAAAATGGAACAAAATAATATGAACATTTGAAGATAGACTACAGTTAATAAAAAATGGTTTTACTGCCCAAGATCCTATGTATAGCTTTGGCAATACAACTTTTACCAGAAAGGAATATACTTAAAGAAATAAATTCATGCCTAATAAAATATTTTTGGTTTCCTAAAAGAAACAGAATAGCTTTAATACATCATATCAGACCATGGAAACAGGGAGGATTAAACTTTCCTGATATAGAAACATATGTAAAAGCATCAATATCTAAAACAATCTCAGATTGGATAAGTCCAAATTACTCTGCAAATTGGAAGGAATTACTAACTGTAATATCAATAAATGAATTTGATTTACAAAAAAAATTACAAATAACAGATAAAAACAGTTTGTCATGGCACATATTATGTATTAGTATGCAACATAACTAAACCCACTAAAACTCATATGATTAATTATTACTCTGACTCACTTAGGAAAATTATTAATGCAAATGCAGATTTAAAAATCTGGTTTGATATTTTAACACCATTTATAGTCACAAGGAACTTTCCACATAAAATATATACAGAAATTATTAATTCCTGGAAAAGAAAGGATTTGTTTGTTGGATCCAATGTATCAAAGAACTAAAAGTTTTAGATATGCAAGTAATAAAAACAACATAAAAATTCCACAACAGGACTGGCTAACTTTACAGAGTATTCTGTCATATTCGCAAGATTTAAGTAGAATAATTAAAAAATCTTCATTTAAAGAAATACCTAAATTTATGAAATACATATATGAAATCATATATAATGACTCTGACATGGGAAACAGTATTTCAAAATTTTACAAAATATTGATATACTATAAAACAACACCCAAAACCTCATATTGGAAATATATAACAAAAGGACACTCAATACAGTTAACTGAAGATATTAAAACAAATATCTTATCGATAAAATATACATCCTTTACATAATACTGGAAAGGTTTTAATTGGAAATGCTTGCACAGAGCATTCTTAATGCCAGACAGAATCAGTAAAATTAGTTCTTCCATAAAAGGAATATGTTGGAGATGTGAGCAAGTAGACAATGCAGATTGGAACCACATTTTCTTTGATTGTGTTAAAATTAAGCCATTGTGTTAAAATTAAGTCATTTTGGAATGGTATTAATAACTTTCTACAAGCTTTATTTAATGAATCGTTTTATTTAACTAAAGTTCTTGTATTAGTAAATGTGAACGAATGTCCTCATTTGAATAGGTCAAACATGTATCTAGTATGGACTATACTTGCAATTTCAAGTGTATAAAAAGGAGATGGAATACAAACACAATACCAACTTTAAAATAAAATAAAATATATACTTCAACGTTCTAAAGTAAACAAAATAAAATAAAAAGAATGTAATGGATTCCCAAATAGATGTTTAATCGATAACACATTAAACAGTGAGCACTTTCGTCATCAACTGTGACTTCTTCAGACTGAATAATCAGTATATTTTGGAATCCATTACGTTCTTTTTATTTTCTTTTATTTTACAATACCAACTTTGGAAGACTTCTTCAGCCTACTGAAGATCACAGCATTATTGAAAATTAAAATTAAAGAACTAAGAATTTATCCAAAGCCATTTATCAACAACCCTTTAGGAAAAGTCTTATCGTTGATTGACACTATACAATAATTGATCAGACACTCTGATAATGGATAGGACATACTTATAAAGTAACTGAATACATCAAGATCTGTTATAGTGTCAGGCTAACGTAAATAGTGTACATAGTTATTTAAGGTGTTATGTATAAATACTATGGAATTCATTCAAATGTATTTGAAAAATAAAAAAAAAATTGAGGAAAAAAAGAATTAAGCCCTATAATTCCATATATCTGCACATAAACAAAAATAACTGAACATGTTATCAGGCATAATAAATGAAAGCATTGAAAGAAAATACATTTATGAAATACAGTCTTAACTGAAATGAGGACAACCAAAATGAGTGGAAAGTACAAGCCAGTTAAAGGAGGTTTGGTGGAGATTAGATGAAATAAGATGAAGTATTACTAGGAAATACATGAGCAAGAAGAAAGAAATATTAAGCAGTCAGTTGCTTTAATTTGTTATTGACCCTCTTATGCATAGTACTTTCAAAAGCCTTAGGAAGATCAGCATAAGCGGTATAAACTGCCAGACCTTCTTCAATTACTAATGTTATCTCTTCAAAAAAAGCTGTAAAATTAAAAATACAGGATTTTCCCTTACCAAGTTCATACTGTTCCATATTTAGCAGAAGCAGGCCCCTGTATCATTTTAATTAAGTTCTGTTATCAGTGGTGGATGAAGTGCACCTTGGGTCCTAGGGGATTTCAAACCATGGTTCCTCACACATTTTTTGACCATGCGTAAATGCTCAGTTCTGCTATCATAATCAACAAATGTCCACACTCATCAGTTACATACACTTGACTGTATATATCTCGGGTCTATATTAAAATACCGAAACCTCACTTACGCGAATACCTAAACGCCGACACAACTATTCCCATAGTTGGCCCTTATCCGGTATAGCTCCCTAACGTAAATGTGCAATAGTTACTGACCTTAGGGTTAGGGTGGGGGGTGAGGTAAGTGCATATATAGTAATACATGCAACCTACAGTTTAGGGTTAGAAGTAAGGTTACATTAAGTGTATATATAGTAATATAGTTGTGTAGGTGAATATATACATAAATTACACTTTTCCCGTAGTTGGGTGTTATTTGTTTATATTTAGATATATTTGTGTGTAGTGAATGTTTGATTAGGATATGGGATATATGGGTGAAGTGTAGATATGGAGAAGTGTGGATTATTTATTTTGTTTGGGTAGGTAGTATGTAGCGGGCAGTGGGGTTGGCCAATATGGGAATTCAGTATTTCGAATTTTGTGCTTCAGGACATTGGGTGTTCTCATGGTTCGCTATTTATGTGTCGGCATTTAGGTATTCGCGTAAGTGAGGTTTCGGTATTTTAATATAGACCCTATATCTCCACTGTCCAATTTTGAAAAAAAATAATGGCCATAATTAAAAAAAAAATCACACCAGTCCTGCAAACCCATTTCATCCACAGACAGATGTATGCAGCAATAATAGCCTCATTGTCGACTGTGCACACCTCAGATGTCCAGTAGTGGTAAAAATAAATAATCATTAAAACAATAATGTATTTTAAGTTTATGACACACAAACACATAGTAGCCCAAGTATTCCAGCTTATTTCATTCAAATGCACACTAGTCTTGCATAGCCAGTCTGTTTTAATTGAGGAAAACAAAATGGCAAAAGTTACTTTCATCCATATAGCAGTTATAGCCACTTTGCCTTATACACCTCATCTAATTGTGATAAACAATAATACCTCTCAAACTCTTACCACACAAATCAGGGACAAAGCCAAAAAAATAATGAAGGACAAAGGCCTAGAATCAGAGACACGTTTGAAGAATTCTATACTGCCTTCCTGTTGGTTTCTTTTTGTTACTTGCCTTTGCATGCAAGCATACCACAGTTTATTTATTGTAATTAACTAGTCTTATTACTGTATTGTACTGAGTACAATAAATACACAGAGACAAAATGTTTCAGTTGATAGGCTATACTATTATATTCTCCTTTTGGTTCTACAAACAAGCAATACAAATATGTCAGCTCTCTGTAGCAAATTCCCAAAGATTGTTTATGCACAGTTACATTTATACCAGGAGGTCTGGTATTTTTCTCAAAGTCTGATGTAATACAGTTTTTTTTTTATGTATAACAGTTTTTCTTTGTTCTTCTAATTTATGATTTGTCCTTGATTCTTTGGTCCAGGAAATTCAGTCTTGCATTATCTGAAACTTAGTGTTTCAGCACTACCTTGCTTGTGTTCCAGCTTTATCTTCCTTAAGTTACTTCGAAGTAGTTTTAGCTGCCATCTGCGTAGCTATTTTACAAACTTTGTTTCTTAATAACATATTTTTTTACATGGATGCCAAAATCTAACTAAGCTATATATGCTTGCCAGCGCACTTACTGTTTTTTTAATTCCTCAGCATTTTACACTATTGTAAATTAACCTATTATATTTCAGATTATTCTTGCAGCTTTTTGCTTAAGCTAATAATCATGCTAGCAACAGTTAAGACAGTGTATAGTAAATAGAACAGAGTGCTTATATCCTTTCAACGTTTCTTTAGAAAGTTGCTAGAATGACAGTTTTTGAATTTGCATGTATTTCATGAAGGATATGAAGTCTGAAACCCAAATTTCTATCATAATCTAGGAGTAAAATTTCCCAGTGATTTGCCAACAACCATACATTTTATGAGAAACAGCGCAAAATTATGTGCAAAATTGGTAGTGTTCTGTGAAATAAACAACAGATGAGAGTTTTGTAATTTCGTCTTTGTTTTACCTAAGCAATAAACACATACTAACTTATTTCATACAAATGCATCTTAGTCCTTCAAAGCCAGAAGGCTACATGAGCAAACAACCAGAAGGTAAGTCATTTAAATCCACCAACCACCCCACCCTGTCCTTTTATAGCTATTTTGTCATGTAAACTTAGTCTAACTGATAAAAAAATTCTCTCTCTCTCTCAACCTCTTAGTGCAAGATCAGTGAAAAAAAAATTAATGAGGAACAAAGGCTCAAAACTAGGGACAGATTTTAAAAGCTGCTCTTATATACTTGTAAAGCTGACAGAATAATAGTTTTTGCAATGATATACATTTTCTGAAGGATGATCAAATGGCAAGAGGATATGTTGGTTTTATCCACAGTCTGCTACTTTTATACATCCAGATAGTAAGTGAGAGTGTTTGGGAAAATTAAAGAAAGCCAGTAAGGGAGCGAGAGAGTTATCAACCCACCCAAACATTCTTGTTATAGGCAACTCCATTGTAAGATATACAGATGTGCCTCTTACCAGACTGGGCAAGGAAAGAGTGATGGTTAGTGGTTGTCTAATTCCAGGATCCATCACATCATGCATGCACTTAAGCCCTTGAACAAGCAGTACCAGTATGACTCTGTCATAGTTCATGCTGGTGTCAGTGAGTTGAGGTGTACTTCCCTGGAACAGATACATGATAGAGCTCTCAGACTATGTGTCCCAGGCAGGTATAAGCATAGCACTGAGCAGCATTCTATCTTCTCCAAGGATGCTGCTGCTACATGAGCAAAAAATAATTGACTTCAATAACTGGCTTAGTTTTTGGTGTCATTCAAAGGGGGTACAGTATTTGTCAGCTTGGGAGGTCATGATCAAAAGTCCATGCTATATGTGCACCCCCTAAGGCTTTGATTGTTCACCCCCATAATACCTTTTTCAAGCAATCCCAGCCTGATACACCTACCGACATAATGAAACAACCAAAGGAAGACATCAAGAAACTCCCCTCCCTACAAGGTCTTTTCACTCTGGAGAATACTGACATCTGTGTAGTGACTGAGACCTGATTTAAAATAAGGGAGAGCACTCCAGCTGTGCAGGGCTATAACGCCTTCCACAATTTAGACCAGCTACTATGCAGGAGGGTAAAATGTGGAGATATCTCAATCTATATCCAGAAGAGACTCACATCAAGGCTGGTAAAGCGACTTGATGTACTAGAGCTTCTGCATGTCCAAATAACTATCAGAAAAGTCCCCTACCATATATAGTTAGCTAAAGAACTCCCTCTATGACATAAAAAAGCCCTGATGCCTATCTTCAGAACTAGAATCACTCAGTAGTAAACCCAATACCATTTTCCTAGGTGAGCTAAACTATCCAACTATAGACTGGAAAACTTACACCACCACTAGTGCAAAAGCACAGAGATTCCTGGTCTTTGTCAAAACAAATGCCCAGGAACAATTAGTCAGAGTACCCACTAGGGGGAATAACATCTTGGATCTTGTCCTTATTAATATGGGAGCATCTTGCACCATCCATGCATATTTTCATCACT
Organism: Protopterus annectens; assembly: GCF_019279795.1. Classification (NCBI taxonomy): domain Eukaryota; kingdom Metazoa; phylum Chordata; order Ceratodontiformes; family Protopteridae; genus Protopterus; species Protopterus annectens. Next base: position 1,420,070,058 of record NC_056735.1, read on the forward strand.
TGTTAGGTCTAACCATAAAGCAGTCTCCTTTGAAATAAAAATTAAACCAGAGATCTCTTCCACCAAAGATACCTTTAGAAATTTCTTTAAGACAATCTACCTACTCCTATGTTATACACTGGCAAGTTTCAAATCCCCACCAAACCTAGTTAACTCCAATGAATCTGGAGAAAAGTACACCGCCACACTATACCATTAGGTAAACAGTTGCATAGATGCAGCTGTACCCCATAGGAACAAGTGCTGGGAAAACCCCAGAAACAAACCCACATCACGGAACAAAAATATCTGCAAGCTTTATAACAAAAGGAAAATAATTTTGACCAAAAGTAAGAAGAGTAATTCCCAGAATGTTACAGCCCTTCTCACTGAAATAAACAAACACCTCAGGAGCTTAATAAAATCCAAAACAGTCAGGTTAGAGGCTAAAATATCTTGCCAAGTGAAAGATAATCACAAGGTATTTTTTAGGTATGTTTGCAATCTCAAAAGCACAATGCAGCAATGTGCTGAGCTGACTGTAAATGATGTTACGTACACTGAGGCTGAAGATATAGCAAACCAACTGGCCAATAAATGCAGCTCCAAATTTATCCTTCTCTCCTTTCCATCTATCCTTCAAGATATACCTAAACTGACTCACCTCCAGATATCACACAAGATCAAGTCCTAAAAGTGCTATCAAAAGCTAAAAATATCGCACCAATGGGTCCTGATAATATCCCTGGATGCATCTTAAATAGGAAGACACATGATTTAGCCACATCCCTAACAACACTGTTCAATCTCTGCCTCCATACAGGTTTTGTAAGAAGCGAATGGAGAACAGCTGCAGGCATTCTCCTGCATAAGGGAGGACCTTCCACAGACCCAGGCAATTACAGACCTATAGGTCTGAAACCTCATATACAAAGCCATAGAAAGATATATCATGGAATTAATCAATCAAGATACAGGAAACTTCCAAACGCTGGACCTGTCTCAGTTTGGATTTGTCACGGGCAGGTTATGCTTACTCAACCTGGTGGATTTTTTTAAAAGGTCATCAAAACAATGGATAAAGGCAAAATGGTACACACTGCATATTTCGATCTAGCCAAAACATTTGCCACAATTCACCACTCTGGCACTGTAGAAAAGCTAAATAAACTGGGAATAAACCCCTATGTCACCTGCTGGATTGCCAGTTGGGTCACATATACTCATAATAGGAGAAGTTACCTCCGTAAAGAGACCAGTCATCAGTGGAGCCACCAGGGTTCTGTGCTGGTATGTCTCCTTTTTGGCATCTACTGAGACAGTTAGATTAGGGACTTTTATTTTAAAGTAGTTATTAGACATTAGACAGACTAAAGGGTAAAATAAATTGTGTTTCATTTATGCATAAAAGACCGTTAAGCAGAAAGGAAAATAATCTTGCTGGCCAAGAATGGAAGACAGTTTATTAAAAAGGAAAGATAAGCATAAAGTGTGCAGACAGAATGTTCTTTTCTCAAGGGAAAGATCAGCTACAGAATGTTCCGTAAGGGAATGTTAAAATAAGCACATACAAAGCCTTAGACCAAGGTTAGAAAAAGTAAATAAGGAAATTTACTGGACTAAAGCAATATGAGGCCACTGTGGTGTAGCGGATAGCGTTGTCGACTCACAGCAAGAGGTTCTCCTGTTCGATTCTCAGCTGGAGCGTCTTCTGTGGGGAGTCTCCATGTTCTCCCCGCAGTCAAATCATGATAAAGACATGCAGGTAGGGGCGAGAGTGAATGGGCGTGCCTTCTTTGAAGGCTGGGCGTCAGGCTGGCAACTCGGCACCGTAAAAATCCACTGCCAATTATGAGTGGACTGGAGTTCCGCTGTGGCGACCCCTAACTGGGAAAAGCCGAAAGATCCACTAGACTAAAGCAATATAATATGCTGTGTTCAAGATAGCAGTTCAGTTAAGGTTAGTAAGTTCATTCAACCTGTTGCTTTAGAGATGTCAAACACTTGAGCCTGAGTACAAAAAACAGGTTATCTAAAGACTATGTCAGTTTACATTGTTCAGAACAATCAGAGTATGATATGCAGCAACTTGAAGTGTTTATCAGTACTGTTAATGAGGAAAGTATTCGGATATTGTAAACATCTAATAAAACCTTATTAAATGAACTAGAGTGCTTGAAAAATTTATTCTGAAAAGTGCATAAGACTTGGTCCATAAAGGAAAGACTGGCATCTGTTCATCAGGAGCTTGGGTAATTAATACTTTCATTTCTCATTCTCATTGCATCCAGTGTTTCCAGCTAATTATGGTACAGTACAGTACTATCAATTCTTACAGAGACAATACCAAGGAGCAATCGCTGAATCCCCAGATGACTTAACCATCCTGCAGGAAGTTTTATCCCAAATGAATAACTGTTGTCAAAAACATGGACTGAAACTAAATGCCAAAAAAAGCATTATTGCTTCTTTTGGCAAGTCATCTACTCCAGGGAACTACTACACTGACATTACACCCCTAAGATTTGATCCAGTTGTTTGGGATTTTGGAACACAATGTGGACAGTAATTTAACTTTTGACCAACATGTTTCTATTGTTGTAAGAAAGTCTTTCTATATTGCACAGATTATAAACAAAGGGATTAATATCTGATCTATGGATTTCATTATCTCTCTTTACTCAGCCCTCATTAGGACAGTCATTGAATATAAAATGCTCCCTTTGGCATGTATCTGTCCAAACACGTGCAACAACTGGAATGTTCACAGAGATGCCTTACTAAAAGGATACAAGGCCTAAACAACATGTCCTACATGGACTCAGAGTTCTGTCACTATACTTGGTATCCTACAGACTGCTAAGAGGTGACCTGTGTCTGGTATATGAGGCATCCTCCGACCCATTACTGATGGATGTACTGCACATCCGCAAGTCAAATGGCATCAGAAATACTCGGTCTAGGGATCTAAATCTTTTATGCAACATCAACAGAACATGTTGGAGGGACAGGTATATGTCTGGGAGGATAGCACTGTTGTGGAACAGACTCTCCAGCCACATAAAACAAAGTTCATCCTACCCATATTCAAGCACAACTTAGATCTGTGGATGGGAAACAGAAAATTTACCAGTACTACTAATGGCCAATTGAGCTCTTAAGTGTATTATCCCATGCATGGGTTACCACCAATTACCTATGGTGTGATCCCAGTTATTTTTATTAGGGATAATATACAATAGACCATGAGATACATAAGGTCAATCGGTACTTACGTATTATCACAACCAGATTTTTGCGGTTGCGAAAATAGCATACTTCAACTGAAACAAAGCCATGCAACACTGTAAAGTGTTACTGAAAGTCCTTACTGCTAAAGGAAAAGTGTGGGTTACCTTCAGGAAGAGCAGAAAGTTTATAAATCCTCTTCCTGATTTGCGTGCTGTACAGATGCATGTTTTAATTGTCAGGGCTGGCATAGTACATGCTGAATTCTGCAGGACTGCAAAACAGGTGTAACAGCAAGTTTAACAAAGTGCCCCTATTATATTGTGCCGGTTACATTAACAAATGTGATTTATTACTAAATAAACGCAGACCACTAGGTATGCCAAACTTCACAAAAAGTAACGGTTGTGACTCAACGATGACTACTGCTGTCAGTAAGTAACAGCAAAAAAAAAAAAAGCCGGTAAATACTAACTCCAGGAAACAACAGACGGTCATTGTAACATCTTTCATCGCTTGGGCTCTGCATTTTGCTATTAATAAATCAGGTTTGTGAAATTTTAGCCACATAATATAGGGACGGACTTTAACACTGGCTCTTACGCCCCTTTTTACAACCTGGAGCAATCTGTACTTACACATTCCATTTCTCAGTACGATAGCAGCCATGACTTTTCAAGTGTACGTCTGTAATGCACACAAATCAGGCAGAGGATTTTATAAATTGTTTGTCCTGAAAGTAATCCAAACTTTCCCATCAGTAATAAGGACTTTGAAGGACGTTACACTGTTTCATGCCCTCATTTCACTTGAATTTTCCGAGTTTCGCAACCGTGAAAGTCTGGTTGTGATAATACGTATAGGTTATTCAGCAAAAAAGGGAAAAAGGCTAGGTTTAAAATGGTGCACAAGGGCAGCTAGCCTAGTATTTACCTATGAAGCTAAGAACACCATTACTGCTTTCAGTCTTTAAGACTCAGTTGAGTTTACAAACCTGAAAGATCTGATAAGAAAAGTGGATGGCTTCTGTACTTATGTAACCAGGAACTGTTTTGTGTCTAAGATAAAAAAAACTGTCTTTCGGCTTTTCCCGGTTAGGGGTCGCTACAGCAGAACTTCGGTCCGCTAATGATTGGCAATAGATTTTTATGTGCTGGCTTGCCGGGCCTAACGCATAACCTTCAATGAAGGAACGCCCATTCACGCATGTCGACATACAGAATTCGCCCTAACTGAGAATCGAACGTGCAATGTCTAACTGTGAGGCGACAATGCTACCGCAGTACCACCACCGCAGTGTTTTGTGTCTAAGATACTTTCTGAAAATTACAACTCTAAGGATTCAGAAACAACCCCAGTCCTGGTGGTAAAAGCAGTGATAAAACAGGCTTTTTACAAGATACTGTGATTTTCGATTCAGAGATACATTAACTACAATGAGGAAAGACCCTATTCTTGGTTAGTTTGCACGTCTGAATCTTCGTTAATTTCAGCTAGTGCTATCAGCATATTCCTGAGGTAGTTAACACAGGTGGCCTGTGCATCGCATTCAGTCTCCCACACACATACACACATCCATATATATGCACACACACCATACCTTTTCCTGAGTTGTCAGAACATCCCTTATGTCTCCTTTGATGTTTTTTATGGATGATTACCGACAGCAAATAATGCCATATTTATTTTTGAATAGAAACTGCATTGTGACCTGGACCTGTTGCTCTATTAACTTTTTAAGGGACTCTGATTCACATTTCAAAATCCTCTCTGCAGTTCTCTAGTGTTCTTCCTGACTTTGTCCTAACTCGCCCCCTCCCCACATGGGCACATCCACAACCATTTCAACTGTTCCTGACTTTATAGGACACACCTGCTGTTGCCTATAGGCATACCTATTAATTGCTCAGACGTTTGCAGAATGCCCAGATTGTAGCTTCAAAGTTTTCTTCCATTCCTCATAAAATCTGAAGTTTTCTGACAGACCACAGAGGACTGCAGTTTGTAGAGCCATCTGAGTTCCAAACTTCATATCATTCAGTAAATGCATGCTAATGCAAAATCTGTCATTCTAGAAACTTGCTAAGTTCATAAGAGGTATAATCAAAATCTGTCACTTACTATGGGCCTTTGCTCCCCCCTGTTACTTTTAGCTTTGCCCACATTTCTTGCACTATGAGGATGAGAGGTATGCTTATAGGTGCCTTGTCCTTCTCCTTCTCCCACTGTTGGACTCCTTGAATAATGCCAGCTATCCTTATTATAGTAAAAGTAAATAAATAAATAAATAAAAACTTGCAATACTAACAGATCAGTTATTGTAGTGGGTTAATGTTGTTTCCTGTGTCAAGGGTGCAAGGTTTGAAGACTTTTTCCCTCTTCTTTCTTCTTTTAATTTTTTTCCTGAGTTAGGTTTTATTTCACACTATTCCCTGGTGTCAGTGGTGGTGCAGAGAACTACTACATCCGGTGGGAGATGGCAGCATGCAGGGTTTAAATATTTTTTGTGCCTTTAAGGCATGCTATTAAGAGTGCCTCTGATGTCTAGTATTCTGCCCAGAATTTTTTTTATAACATCCTTTAAGGCATAGTTGGCCTGCATCTGTCACCCCTGGGCTTCCAAATGCTGACCAAGGCTCCTGCCACCCTTATAGTGCCTTTTTTAGGCGGTGTTCCAAAGACCAAATTACCACCATAACAGCTACAAACAAATGCAATCTGAGGGTCATGCTGCTCAATGCTAGAAGTCTAAATCTCAAAATGCACTCACTTGAAGCACTCCTTAAAATGGAGAACATCAACATTTGTGCTGTAACAGAGACCTGGTTCAAGGCAGCAGAAAGCACCCCTGCACTACCAGGTTATAACTCATTCCACACCTTTCGGCCCCAGAACTTGGACTGAAGCTCCAAAGGTGGTGGTGTTTCCGTATTCATAAAGGATGCGCACACCACTAGACTGGTAGCCCAACATAACGCATCAGAGATAATTCAGGTGCAGCTAACATTGGGTAAAACTGCGATTCAGGTCATAGCCTGCTATAGGTTCCCACCATGTCCCAAGACTCGCACTCCAAGTTCCTAAGCACCCTGGAGAATATCAGGGTCCAACCTAACACTCTCTCACTAGGCAACTTAAACTACCCCTCTATTAAATGGGCAAACTACTCATGTACCAATACACTTGCCCAATGTTTCCTGGAGTTCATTAATTCCATTGCCCTGGACCAGCTCTTTCTTACCCCCACTAGAGGTAGCAACATCCTTGACCTGGTCATTACTAACATTGGCGACCATTGCTCTACACCAATAGTCAGCTCCTCCTTGGTTAGATCTGACCACAAACTAATCACCTTGGAAATCCACATCCCTCCCACCCCCCACCCTCGCAAAGGTAACCACCATGAAAAACTTCTTCAAAGCTAACTTTGGGCTCCTAGAAACAGAGGTGGCTAACTTCACAGAACCCACGCAAATGGAGAACAGTTGCGTGACCGCAGAATCATACACCAATGCGCTGTACGAACACGTACACAAATGCATGGATCTTGCCATACCCAATAGAACCAAGATGCTCTCCTCCAAAAAAAGGGAAGCCAATCTAGTGGTCCCCTGCCATAAAAAAACTCTACAACAGAAGGAGGAAACTGATGCAGAATAAGGTGAAGTCCCAAGACTGGAAAAACTCCCTTATCAGCCTCAACAAAAAGTTGGGATACCTCATCAAATCCTATTAAGCTAGCTATGAAAACAGAATTGCAATCTACTGGTATTGTGATTGGTCCTTTGGGGGGGGGGGGGTAAAGTTGGCACTGAATCTATTGACCAGTATACTGGCAATATCTGTTGGCTTGGTATAGGAGGTACCATTGTGCAGTAGCTCAGAGCAAATCTGGGTATTGCCTTGGAGATTCTTTACATAACTACAGAAAGCCTTGTGGTTGTCTTTACTATCTGCTGCAATTCTGGCTCACAGATAGAACCCACAGGACGGAAGTAGCTGACTCTAAGTCAGACTGCCGACTAGTCACGAGTGGAGTCCCACAGGGTTCGGTCCTGGGTCCTCTCCTGTTTTGATATCTACTTCTCTGAAGTCCAAGCCAACACGAAGGGACTCTGGCTGACAAAGTTCACAGACAATTGCAAGTTGGGAGCTATTATTAACTCCCCAAGTGATGTTGACATCCTACAGAATGGGCTCACTGAGACCAACGACTGGTGTCAGAACCATGGCCTTAAGCTCAATGCCAAAAAATGTGTTGTCATCCCCCTTTGGGAAAAGCCTGGTTCTCATGAATTACCACATTGATGGTAGTCCACTGAACACAGAAGGCGTTACAAGAGATCTGGGAACACAGGTTGACAGCAACCTCTCTTTTGATCACCACATTGCCACTGTGGTCAGAAAGTCCTTCTATGTGGCACATCTCATTACTAAGGGTTTTGCATCCAGGAAGAAAGAGGTCATTGTCTCACTCTACTCTTCCCTCATTAGGCCAATCATCGAGTACAATGCCCCATTTGGCATGTACCTCACTAGACACCTGCAACAACTGGACAGGCTTCAAAGGTACCTCACAAAGAGGATCCTAGGCCTTAAACACTTGTCCTATATGGAAAGACTCAAAAAAACTCCAACTAATCTCTGTCTCATATCCCCTACTTAGAGGCAATCTCTGTTTGACTTACAAAGCCATGTCTGACCCAGCTCTGTTAGAAATGCTACATCTAAAGAAATCCCAATCCCTCCGCACCGCACGCTCCAGAGACCTCAACCTCATTACCATAATTAACAGAACATGCATGGAGGGACAGGTTCATAACCCAGAGATTGCCCATGCTATGGAACAGACTTCCCATACATGTCAGGCAGAGCACCTCGCTGACCCTCTTTGGGAGAAATCTTGATGAGTGGATGGGAAACAGAAACTTCACCCCAGGGATAACTCCAGTGGCTCTACTCGACAGAAGCACTGGGAACTAAAGTCGGGTTACACTATGCAGGGTAATCCTATGGCTAGGCTTGTAAAGGCCCCAGGGCCATTAGCCTAGTACACACCTATGAACCTATGAACATGCAGAATATCCCTGGTGTTTAATGTTCAGTGTTTCTCCCAACAGTAACTGCCGTTAAGGCATGATGTTCAACGTTATCCCAGTGTTCCCCTCCAACACTATGTGCCATTAAAGCCCAATGTTTCAGGCTATCCTTGGTGTCTAGTGCTCCTCCCACCCACAAATGTTTCAAGATTTGCTCTTTAGTGTAGAGTAGTTTGGAGTTACTTACCATACCACAGTCTCCATCTGTGAAGTACAGGAAGGATGAATAATTTATAATTCAGTCTGATTTTATTCTTAAATCAAAAAAGGTGGATTATGTATTGTTTTAATTAAACAGGCTGTAACACTAGGCACACATCAGAAAGAACCAAGGGCTGTTAGTATAATATTTAAGATACTGAAATCCCTAGTTAGATTTTGCATTGTTTTCCCATAATGTTGTCAGTCACATAGTCAATTAATATTTAGGTATATTATTTATATCACTCTACTCCCAATAAGTTGCAAAAGTCTGGAATTGTATCCCCACATCAATAAATCTCTCTGGCAAATAATAGGTTTAAACCACTGCTAATTTCCTTTTCTGTTCATGTCCTCCCCTAGGAGACAGTAAAGTCTACTGTGAGCAAAGTACTCTGGCTGGATGTGCATCACACTCCAGTGAGACAGGCACTAAATCCCAAGTCTATGACACCATGCCTTTTGCCACATACTAAATGCCAACATTGTTGTGGTATTCATTATCTTGTATAATAATGCATTAATTCTACCAGCTATTACTTAATTAGCACCACTATTACCAAAGTAAAAAAAAAAAAAAAAACAAAGTTCTTCCTGGAATATAAACATTGGTATTCATCACCTTCACCACAACAAACTGATAATATCACAGATTAGTTAACATCATGACCACTTTCTATCTGATATACTGTATCATTGCAGTTAAAATTATTAGAATCTTTTATTACTCACACAGCCCACACCTCTGTAGTTAGATATGAAACAGCTATCACTAACAGTCAGCCCAAAAATATTGGTTCATAGGTTCATAGGTGTGTACTAGGCTAATGGCCCTGGAGCCTTTACAAACCTAGCCCATAGGATTACCCTGACATTGTGCCACCCAACCTTAGTTCTCAGTGCCTCTGTCGGGTACTCACCATAACTATGCATCTGTGTTGTTCATTTTCATTCTTCCTCAGTGACTGGGTCTTGGATTCGACTCAGCCGCATTTACAAGACACTTGGGTCCAACTCTCAAACTCTTCCATCTAGGCATAATGCCCCCTTCAACCTGCTGCTCTTCAGATCAAGTTTGCTGCCTTATAAGAAACAGGAGTAGTTAATCCTACATATAGACAAAGTGACAATAGTAGTCACAGAACTGGTACTCAACCTGGAACAGAAGTTCCACAATAACAACAAGGTCACTCCAGAAGATGTTAGAAAGGGGGAAGGTGGGAGGGAAGTTGAAGAAGAATGAAAATGGACAACATAGATGCATAGTTATGGTGAGTACATAACTTTAATATCTGATGATGCCCTTTTTATTCATTCCACAATGACTGGGACAAAGTCCCCAGCTATGTGGACCTTGGGTGGCCTTCATGGAAGGATATTCCGTAGTACTGCAGAACCAAAGGCAGCTCCACTCCTGGAAGTCAAATCTAGTTTGCAATGAGCAATAACAGTATAAGCATTAGGCCAGGTAGCTGCTGTGCAAATATCATCAATAGAAGTTCTAGACCAAAAGGCAGAAGGGGTAACCATAGACCTGGCGGAGTGTGCTTTTGGAGGCCTGAGTACACAGATCTTGCTAACTGTAAACAAATGAAATACAATCAGTAAGCTATTTGGCCAGGGTAATTTTAGAAACTAGTGAGCCAATTTGTCTAGGGAGAAGGAGAAGAACAATTGTTCTGACTTCCTGAAATTTTTTGTTCTGTAGAGATAAAAACGTAGTTGCCTATGTACATCCAAAAGATAGAGCACGTACTCTCCTTTGTTAGCAAAGTTGGAAAAGAAAACAAGTAAATTAATGGATTGATTAATATTCATTTTGGAGTATACTTTAGGCATAAAAAGATGGACTGGTCCATAAGACAACACTATCTTTGTGAAAAATAAGATTAGGAGATTTGGAAGAGCCTGGAGTTCAGAAACTCATTTTGCAGATGTAATGGCCACCAGAAAAGCCGTTTTCCATGATAAAAATTTTAAATCATATTTATGTGATGGTTCAAAGGGTTTTTGAGTTAACTCTTGCAGCATGCCTGTCAAATCCCAAGGGGTCCTAAGCAAGAAAGCACCTTTTAGAAAACCCTTGCACAACTTCAAAGAAGCTAATGAGGAAGCATTTTCTTCTGAGTGAAAATTAGATATGGCTGACAAATACACTTTGATAGTAGAGAAATTAGCTCCTTTTTTTGAAAAATAGAAGCTAAAAATTCTAGGACCACAGAGGTATGAGCAGTGAAGGGATCCAATTCCTACTGCAGAGACCAAATAATGAATCTTTTCCATTTACTTTTGTAAATCTTCCTTGCAGAGGCCTTGTTGAAAGAAAGAAGTATCTGTCGGACTGGGGAGGAATGTGTGGGCTGAACTGGAGAAACCATGTGGTCAACTTGAGGCCTGGAATATCCAGATGAAAACAAGTCTGGACTGGTGTCCAGTGTCCATAGTGAATAATAAAGGTGAGATCATAGGAAGGGGAGCCACACTTGACAAGGCCAAAAGGGGGCAATCAGGATGACTGTGCTCTTCAACTGACATGCCTTCTATAAGAATTTGGGAATTAGAGGTATCTCAGTATAAGTATAAAGGAGAACGGAGGGCCAAATGTGGACTATAGCATCTCCTGGTGACTCCAATAGTTGGGGCATTAAGGCAAAGAAACTGCTGCATCTGTTATGGGGAGAAGCAAAGAGATTGCAGCAAGGATGGCTCCAATGATGGAAAATCCTCTCCACCACTGATTGAGTGAGAGACGATTCATGAGGCATTAGAACAGACCCATTGAGTTTGTCCTCTAGAACAATGGACTTCCCTGGTATGTGCATTGCCATAAAAAAGCAGTTGATGAAGATCACCCACTGCCACACTTTCACTGCCTCTTGGCAAAGGGGGTAGGATCGGGTTACCTCCTGTTTGTTGATGTACCAAACCACAGGCACCTCAAGAGGAAGAAAGTTTGGAAGGCTTGCAAAGCTAGGAGGATCACTCTCATCTCTAGGACACTGATATGTGAATTGGTCTTTTCTGGGCACCATGTGCCTTGGACTGTCCATTTCAAGAAATTCCCCCCACACCCCAGTTGGGAGGTGTCTGTGGTTACAGTGGCTTCTGGAAGTGGGAGTACAAGAGGGTGGTCTTGTAAAACTTCGACTGTATCCACCAAGGTAGACAGATTTTGCATATCTGAGTGAGTTTGATCAGAAAAGACAAGGGATGATGAAGATCTGACCACTGAACAGCTAGTATCCATTGAAGAATGTATATATAAAACCAGACAATAGGAACTAAGGTTATGGTAACTTCCATTGACCCTCGGGCCTGAAGAATGTCTGGCTGGCGGAGAAGGGTGTGCAATAATTTGCTCCACCTAGCACTTGATTATCTTCACTCGCTGTGGTGGAAGACAGGCTATCTGACTTACTGTGTTCAACTGGGTACCTATGAACTCCAAGCTCTGAACAGGTTGAAGATGAGATTTGCAAATGTTGAATGACATGCCTAGTGATTGACATAACTGGAGCAAGTATCCCCTGCATTTCTCTAAGAGATGCCTAGCTAGAGCAGTGAGTAGCCTGTTGTCTAAGTATGGAAACACTCAGTATCCCAGCAGTCTCATGTGAGCTACTTGCACTGCCATACCTTTGGTAAACACCCTGGTGACTGTGGTGAGACCAAAGGGCAGGGCTCTGAACTGATAGTGACTGGACCCTAGATGAAATCACAGAAATCTTCGGGGTCATCTGTTCATCTTGATGTGATAGTACACATCCTGAAGATCAGTGGAGCACAATCAATCATCCTTGTGTAGAAACAGCAGAATGGACTGAACCATGACCAATCGGAACTTTGATATCTTCACAAATTGATTTAGTTTGCGGAGATCCAGAAATTATCTCAGGTCCCTGGTTTTCTTTGGTACTAAAAAGAATCTTGAGTAAGTTCTAAATCCTTTATGGTCCTAAATGACTGTCTTGTCTCGCAGCTTTCGAATTTCTTGCCTCCCTTTGACTAGGTGGTATGTTGGGGGAACCTTTTTCTTTTTGTTGGGGGAATCTGGAAAAATGGTATATAGTAACCTCTGGATATGAGTTTTAGCACCTTAGAATCTTTTGTTATTGATGCCCATGTGTCTTGATGTAGAAAGAAGCACCCCCCGACCGCCTCTAGAGGTGAGAAGTTGGACTCCTTTCAAGAGTGCTGGAAGGGTTTATCTTAAGAGGAATCTTGGAAAACCTGGTTTCACGGGCCTCCTCTGCCATAAGGGCATCTTACATTTGAACTTCCACCTTTGCCCCTGAGAGTTATCCCCACGTGAATCTTGGAAATGACTCACACACTTATGGAACCAGATTTTCTTGCCTTCTCTTTGATTCCTGGAAAAGGATCATTGAGAGGTAGAAAAGCATATCCCTAAGATCGACAAGGTCTTTCCTTCCTGCTCACTCAAGGAAAGCTTTTCCTTTACAGTAGTGCCAAATAAAGATGTTCCATCAAAAGTAGCATTGATTAAAGGGGACTTGAAAGGCTCTACAAAGTTGCATAAGTGCATCCAGGCATGTCTCCTAATGGCTATGCCTGAATCTGCTACCTATGAGATACTCTCCACAACCTGTCAAATTAGCCTCATGGATGCATTAGAGATGGAAAAGAGAGTGGTTAGTTGTGAAGAAGACTTCTTGTATTCTTCCATGGATATGGACTCAGAGAGGGATTTGGAAAGTTCTTAGTCAAATAATGCTGTAATCTTGTGAAATGTGCCAAGTAATTCAGAGAACGTAAGGCACAGGTCACTGAGGCAAAACATGCTTTCTGAATCTGTCTAACACTCTGGACTCTGTGGTGAGGGGGATGGGCAGTGGAGCTCTGCTCTGCCAGCTCCTTCTTTGTGGCTGCCACCACAACCATAGCAGTAACAAGGACTCCTTTGCTCTAGTGAGGCCTGTCTTTAGGTGGTGCAAGAAATTTATTATAGTGATGGGAAATGGGTTCTGCAGCGTCTAGTTCCTTCCATGCCTGGTGAGAGAGTAGATTTATAAGGTCATCTATGGGGAGTCACCCAAGACATAGATGGGCCGGACCCAAAAGCTTCCAGAAAGACTGATTCCTCTTGGGAGGGGGTATCACAGGATGATCACCCCTTCTGCTTGAGAAAGTCTATGATGTCTCCAAAGAAAACATCATCCAGTGGAGATCTGGGGACCCTGCCCCTTCATCAAAGTCTGTCTTTGGTGAGATACTCCTGAGGGTATGTCTTCTCTTACATGTTCTCATTCATGGGGACCTCCTCAGTGGGATGATCTGGACAGGTATCCAAAGACAGGAGAAAATCATTGATGGGGACTGTCTGGACACTTGATGATACCAGCTGTCACTGTAGAACAGGCCTGAGAGGATCAGAGCTCTGACCGGAAGGATATATGACTATAGAATTCAAAGAGGATAGAGTAGTTGAACCTCTTGGATGAGAGAAAACCTTCTCCACTACTTTGAAGGCAGAATGACTGGATGCGATAGATGATGGCACTGGAGCTGAAGCTGCCAATGCTACCAATGCTACCATGCTACAAACCTGTCTGCACCTGTGCCTCGAAGGGAGAGTTGGAGCAGAGCTGTCCAACGCCAAAGCTCCAAGGGGCAGAGATGGCTCCAACAACATCAGAGTGGAATCTAGCCCCCTGGACCTGGCTTTGAAGCTTCATCAATGAGACTTGTCCTAGTCCAAAGGACCAGAGTGTTGTATTGCTCCTTGCTGTGCAGACAGTCCTCATCACAAGTCAGGAAAGCGGTAGAGTCAAAGATCTAGCTTTCTTTGGATCTGATATCAACACTCTCAAGTGTCCTGGATTTCAGGGCTCCAAAACCATGGGCCAGATCACTGAAGGAGAGATCACTTCATGGGAGGTAGAACAACTTCATCATCCTACCCACTTTGACTTCTAAAAGGCCCGCTGGAGGGCCTGATGGAAGAAGTGGTGGACTGGGGCTGAGACTCTCTCCTCAGGGTCCCTTAAAGGAAAGGAGAATGAAGCTGAGGAGAAACATGTTCTAAACTGAATACGATAACAACCACTCTGTAAAGGCATTGTTGCCGAAGTGCTAGAGAGATCACTTGTTTGTTATTTTAATGAAAGTAATTTCTGTGTGTGTGCGTGCACACGTGTGCTTTAATATATATGAAATATGGGGATAAAACATCAGAATACATGCCATGCCATGCAGATAGAACAAAATCACCTTCTGAGGACAGACCACATATCCTCAAAAGTCAGACTGTTTATTTTTTGCTCCCTCTCTCTCTCTCTTTATATATATTTTTTTTTTATTAAAGCACATTTCTGCACTTTCTACGATTTATTTTCATAGCCCATAGTTATTGGCTTTTAATGACTCCTACAGGGGAATTTATGCACCTTTTTAAAGAAAGCCCTAATTAAAAATATAATAAATATAAAAATAAACTGAACCATATTCCAATTTCTGGTGACTAGTCACAGTTAGGGAATTGTCTCAGTAGTTTCATGATATATGCTAAGAATCCTGACTCTTTAATGTATGTAGTACAGATGTTTACTGCAAAAACAGATACCTAGGATAAATTAAAATTAACCTTAACATTAAAACTGTAATGAGAATTGCAGTGGAGATTTTCTCCCTGGGCCTCGCCCGAATAAGGGTACCTTCCTAGTCAGACTTTCCTGGTCAACAAAGACAAATAAAGAAAAAAAGAAAATAAAGAAATAACAGTCTTCAATGTTGGTCACCAGTAGTGTAGCTAAGGTGGGCGAAAAGGGAGCAACTGCCCTGGACGCAAAATGTTACAGGGCATGATAGGTTGATCCTTTAATGCAAACTGGCTTTTAAAAACTGGTATTGTATTCCCTGTCAATCCCTGCACTTGTAGCAAGCAGTTTGCTACAGTAAAAGAAAAAAAAAACAAGATTTATTTGTTTTTTCTTTTTTTGTAAATTATAACCTGAATGTTGTAGTGCTTCTGTGCTGTGCAGTCTAAACTGCAGCAACTGCTTGCTACATCTGTACCAAGCAGCTGGTGACACATTAAAAGAAAAAAAAGACATTTCTGTTTTTTTTTTTTTAAATAATCCTGAGTTCAGTGGCTCTCCATAAGTGTTATAAACTGCAGTAAACTGTTTGCTACATTTGTACACAATGGAACTGGAGAAATCATGCTGTTAGCTTTAGGCTTGAGATATCTGGGTGAATCATGGCTGCCGGGTAAGATAGGAGGTCTGGAACTGAATCCAGAATACAAGGTGGGTAAAGCAGATGAGACCAAAGGAAAGGGAACCAAATCTGTCAAGGCCAGTAATGTGCAATCAGAATGACTTTGCTCTTCAACCTGGCAGCTTTCTGCAGATATTTGGGGATCAAGGGAATCGGGGGATAAGCATAGATGAGACCGGGGGGCCAATCATGGAGCAGATTTTCCCTCAGTGATTCCCCCGGAGGGTGGATCAGGGCAAAGAAGCTGCTACATTTGTTGTTTAGGAGAGAAGCGGAAAGATCGCAGCAAGGCTGGCCCAGTCGATGGAAAATCATTTCTGTCATGTTCTTGTTGAGAGAACACTCGTGAGGCAGTAGAATGGGCCTACTCATTTTTTCTGCTGTCATGTTGGACTTCCCTGGAATGTGCATTGCTATCAGAAAGTGGTTGGATGAGATCGCCGATTGCCACACTCTAAGGCCTTCTTAACACAAAGGGAAAAACCTGGTTCCTACTTGTTTGCTGATGTACCAAACTACTGACATATTGTCTGTTTGAATCGTAATTGTCCTAAAAGGGACAGAGTCTTGGAAAGCCTGCAACACTAAAAGCATTGCACGTATTTCTAGGACATTGATAAGAATATTGGCCTCTTCGAGGGACCAAGTGCCTTGGACTGTCTTCCCCAGGAAGTGCCCCCCCAACCAATCTAGGATGTGTCTGTGGTCACTATGGCCTTGGGTTGAGGGAGAATGAAAGAATGGCCTTGTAGGACCTTTTCTGATCAAATTCCCCAACAAAGGCATTTCTTGCATGCCTGAGAGATTCTTATTTGGGCTGATACTCTATGGTAAAGAATTGACCATTGTGTTGATAGCATCCATTGAAGAATTCTTATATGAAATTTTGCCAGGGGAACTAAAATTATGGCAGCCAACATTGATCCCATGGCTTGAAGAGTCAACCGGGCTGAAATTGTGGTACTGTGAACTATTTTCTTGACCTGGAATCTGATGGTTGGCACTCTTGCTACAGGAAAATAAACTGTCACTGATACCATGTTGAACAGTGCCCCTACAAATTGTAATGTTTGAGTTGGTTGTAACTCAGATTTGTAGAAATTTATAGATATTCCCAAAGGAGAACAAATCTGGAGTACATAATCTCTTGCTGTTACTAGTAGATGCCTGGTTGGGGCAGTAATGAGCCAGTCGTCTGTGTATGGAAACACTTGGAATCCTTGCAATCTCTGTTGAGCTGCTACCACTGCCATTCACATGGTAAACACCCTGGGGGCTGTGGTAAAGCGGAAGGGCAGTGGTCTGAACTGATAATGACTAGCTCCCAGCCAGAAGCTTAAATGCCTTCAGGATTGTCTGTTCATTTTTATGTGATAGTACACATCATGAAGGTCTATTGACCACATCCAATTGTCCTTGCCCAAAAAGGGCAGAATGTACTGAACCATGACCATCCGAAATTTGTCTGTCGAACTGACTTGTTCAAGTTGCTGAGATCCAAAACTGGTCTCCAGTCTCCTGTTTTTTTTTGGTGCTAAAAAGAATCTTGAGTAAGTTCCGGATTCTATCTGGTCTGGTGGGACCTTTTGGATGACTCCTTTTTATAGCAGATTTTTTATTTCTAATGCTGCTGCTTCCCTCTTGTGGAACATTGGGAAATCTGCATACAGGTGGAGGAGGTAGGGAAAAGGGAATTATATAACCTCTGTAAATAATCCTCTGTACCCATGTATCTGTTGTTATCTCTAGCCAGGCTCTCTGGTGCAGGGATACTCAACCCCTCTTTGCCTCCAGAAAGGGAAAATCGGGTCTCCTTTCAGGAGCACTGATAGGGTCTATTATTTATTTATTTTATTTATTTTACGTTTGTTTACCGGGAAGGTCCGACTGGCCAGAGCTGTTCGTTTTCAGTGGTGGCCCCAGGAGAAAAGCTCCAGAACAATTGCTAACATACTAAACATAAGATATTTACACATTCAGTTATAAAAATATAGCAGACAATAACATATGACTGCCTAAATATTTACATAAGCATAATGGTTTAGACAAGTATAGCAGGTAGTATCATTTGATTGTTGTTCATACAGTATATTTACTAGAGATAATCTTGAAGATGTACTAAAGATAAAACAAGAAAGGAAAAACTAAAAAAGGAGAATATAGACAAGTTCATATGAGGTGCATTGAAATTTTAAGGGAAAGCTTTTCAGCTTAGTCTAGGGGAGAGTTAGTGGGTATAGATGGGGCAGTGGGGAGTAGGCGACAGTGAGTTGGTAAGTAACATGTGATAATATATAGTGCATCGGTGGGAGTTTTAAAGAGGTTGATTAGTGGGTAGGGGAAAGGGGTTAGAATATGTCACCCAGGTGCTAGGCAGTTGCATGTCCAGGAGTTGTTTAGGTGGGAAATGAGCTGTTTTTTGTAGATGGTTTCATTAGGTTGCACCTTGATTTGTAGTGGTAGACAGCTCCAAGTCTTGGCAATGTTGCTAGAATACAGGGAGTCAGGGTCTATTAGAGAAAGAATCCATGGACCCTTGATTCTGCAGACCTCCTCTGTCACGTGGGCATCATTGTCCATTTGAGTTTTCCCCTCTGCTCCTGGGGGATCTATCTCCACGTGGATCTTGGAGAGGATCCTGGGACTTCCTGAACCAGATCTTTCAACCACCTCATTGATTCCAAGATAAGGATCTTTGAGGGGTCAAAAAACATACGCCCACTGCAGAAAAGATCTTTTCATCTTTCTCGCACTTGGTGTGTGTGCCTTTCAGATTTCAGCCAAACAACGAGCTGCTGTCAAAAGGTGCTCTGACAAATGGAAACTTGAAGGGTTCCGCTAAATCACAGAAGTGCATACAAGCATGCCTCATGATGGAAATGCCTGAAGCCACCACCCTTGAGGCACCTTCAGCTGCATGTGAGATAAGCTTCATGGACAAATTTGAAACAGACTGAAGCATAGCCAACTTTAAAGCTACAGAAGATTGAGCCTCAGCAGTAGTGGTCCCGGGAAGGGATTTTGAAAGTTCCTTGATCAAGTCCCTTTTCTAACCTTGTAAAGTGTACCAAACAGTTCAGCGACCAAACGGCAAAGGTTGCTGAAGCATGCACATGCTTCCCAAATCTGTCCAATGCTTTAGACTCCCTGTTAGGGGGACAGACAGAGAAACTCTGCTCAGCAAATTCCTTCTTGGTGGCCACCACCAAGACCATGGCATCTATGGGTACCCCCTGCTGTTGGATCCAGAATCCAATCTGGTTTCTTGGCGATTGGAGTTAGGTTCCTTCCACACCTGCATATTGATCAAATCAATGAGCTTATCAGCTGGTGGAGTAATCCAGGAGGTACAGTAGATGGGTCAGCTCCAAAGGCTTCCAGGAATACTAACTCCTCTATGGAAGAATTATCGGAAGATCAACTACCTCTCTGTTTAAGGATCTCAAGAATGTCTCCAAATGACAAGTGTTCAGGACGTGATCATGGGGATCTTCCCCCTTCATCACAATCAGTATATATCAGTGTCAGATCCAAGGTGCTTGGAGTCAGATCCATCACCGACATTGTTGAGGAAGTCTTTGGATCCGACTTCTGCTTTTTCATGGGAGGCTATGAAGAAAAAGGAAGGAAGGAGTTGAAGATCCTGACATTTTGGGAGACTTTAAAACAATCTCCTTAGTTCTGGATTTGGAGGGTTGTGCGCCAGAAATTGCCTCAGAAAAGGGTGTTGGAAACAACCCTTTCAGAATGAGTTTATTTTTATGGTCAGCAATAACCCAAGAATTAAAACTTTGACATATGCTGCAATCAACTTTCAGATAATCAGGGCCTAAACAGTACACGCATAGGGAATGCGCATCCAATAAAGGTAACTTGTGCCTACATTTCTCACAGTTTTTGAACCCCGAAGTGCCTTTTTCTGACATTCTGACTACTGTAAAACATTTTTACGGAACAGAAGTTTGTTTGTGTCTTTCGGCTTTTCCTGGTTAGGGGTCGCCACAGTGGAACTCCAGTCCGCTAATGATTGGTTTTGGATTTTTACGTACCGGGTTACCAGCCCTGATGCACAACCTTCAACGAAGGCACGCCCCATTCATGTATGCCTCCACAAAGAAGATTTTTACAGAACAGAAGAAAAAAAGAAAAGAAACAGTTTTTTTAGTTTTTTTTTTTTTTTTTTTTTAATAAGAAAGTTAGGAGGAATACCAGCAATGGTAATAATATTACAGAGAATGTGTAGCTTATATAAAAGGAAGGAAAATACCAGCAATGGTAATAATATTACACAGAACGTGTAGCTTATATAAAAGGAAGTAAAATACCAACTATGGTAATGAGAATTACAGCTACTGTAATAGAAAAAGGGAGGAAATATATAAGACTTATGAAAAAGATTTAAAGAAACTTAACTTTGAACAACTCCAGAGCTGAAATGGCGACCATGTCTTATTCGGGAAGCGGCAAACGAGATCTCGGGTATGTTAAGTGTTGGTGCATTATGGGTAAGGGAGGAGCTCAATAGCTTTTTGGTGGCCATCAGCAATAGTAATGGCCGAGTTGGATCCGAGGTTAGTATAAGAACCCAACAGTTGAGGACAGAATGAAAACTGACAACAACAGATCATCAATTAACTGTGAGCTATGCCAACATTTTGCAAAATGCAAGTGCAGAAATGTGCCTTAAACAGAAAACATCAGCAATAACAATAAGCAGTACAACTTATGAGGACATGGGGTCTGTCCACATGGCATGTATTTTGATGTTTTGCCCACATATTCCATATATGTCAACACACACACACACACACACACACACACACACACACACACACACACACACACACACACACACACACACACAAACATATACTTCCCCAGACTGACAAGCTTTTAAGAATTACCAAGTGATTAGATAAGATGCTTTCACATACAGACTGCCTTCCCATCCTCAAAAATAATCACTTTTTAACCTCTTATTATGTGAAAGAAATTTTGACTACACTAATATATTTGAACTTATTTCTCAAGCACAATACAAAAACATAATTTTTTTTTCCTTTGGCCTCCATGGCAGTCCATACCACTGTTATGAATAACCCGGGACCTTTCTGTCACTCACAGACAGCAAATAAAATGCTTTCCCACAGAAAGCAACATTTGATGGTTACTATCTTGCACCCCTAACACATGCTCCTGTTACTCCAAACTCTCATGTGTTTATAATTTTTAAAAAAAAGGAAAACCATTGCTGAGCACAATGTATACTTCCAACTCTGCCTGTAGAATCATTTATCTGATCTCCTGTCAGGATCAGGAGGTATTCATATCTCAGACTCCCCCAGTCTTTGCTGAAAAAGCAGGATATTACAGTGGATACTGTGCATTGTTTATATTTTTCATAGGTCTGTATGCTGACCAGCAGATTGGCAGTCTTGCTTAAGCAAGATATTACAGTGGGTAATGTGTATTGTTTATAGTTTTCTTAGGTTTGTATGCTGACCTGCAGGTAGGCAGTCTTGCTTACACCTAAAAGAGAAAATGTTCTTGAAGATCAGTTTCTTTGGAAATATATTTAGAAGTTTTGATGAACATACTTGACTATTTCATCATCAAAGTGGAATGTCAGCAGTGCACATTTCCACATAACTAAGGTTGAAATGAAGAAATGTAGGCATAGGGTAAAGCATATTCATGTCATACTCATAAAAAGTCCCCAGGTGCCACTTGGTTGATGATAATGATCTCAGTGTGAGAAACAGATAAGGCTTATGGCACATCAGTACTTACATGAATCAGATTCTCCTAGAAGATGTGACAGCTACTAGCAGGAAAGTTTTCCAGAATGAAAATTTATAGCAGGGGCCAATACAGATTTAACTGATTTCAAGACTGGTTTCTCTAAAACGAGATCTGCAATCCATACAAGGGCTACAGTCCTTCTAAGCATTTTAAATGTTGCATCACCTTTAGAAAAAAACTTCATCTGCATGCTAGATACTAGTGGAGGAGGGAAAGGTAAATGAGATGCTTAAATATAAGCGCGAACAGAATACTTATACACCTCTCTCATATACAGAAGTTAAAGAGAATAGATCAAAGTTTCTCTGTGATGACTACATTCATGACTTGCGCCACTTACTGAGATTTTCTTGTGGGTGGCCCTTGTGCCTACTTTATTACTTTATATTTTCACCTCTTCTGGAGGTAAATACAGTATTGGTTATCAAGAAAGAATCCTGACCGATGCTAGAAAAATAAAATTCAAAGCAACCTTTTCTTTTTTTCTCTTTCTTTTCTGGAAGTATTCAATGGCCCTTGACCTGAATGAAGTATCAACATTTACTGGAGCATCCGGCATGATTGCCTTAACATCCACAGGAATGTCTGAGGTCTCAAGTCTCATTAAAAAACAACAGTAGCTACTCTGCATGACTCATCTTTGCATAGTTACTACATTTGGCTATATGACCTGCTCTATTGTATTTATTAGCTGTTTTATTTAATTTGCTGTTCTTTTCTACTTTTTCATTCTAGACAACTAACAGTCACCACCTGAATTTGGACCAAAAGAGCACTCTGGCAGAAGCTGGTGTGTGTGTGTGTGTGTGTGTGTGTGTGTGTGTGTGTGTGTGTGTGTGTGTGTGTGTGTGTGTGTGTGTGTGTGAACTCACAGCCCTTACTGCCATGGTACAGAGGAGGCATATGGTTTTTCCACACTAGGTCAAAGTTGGAGGAATGCCCAGAGCCATGTCTCCTTAGTGTCAGATCCACAACAGTAAGACTAGCATTACATGTATTATACAAACAACTCAGGATCATCTTCTAAGGCTGTGTTCAGCTTGACAGTTCAATTAGGATATGGGTTTTGAGGGACAGGATGATAAGATTTGTTCTTTATAACTAATAGTTTTAGCTAATGAAGAAGAGCAGAGCTGACCAAAGGTTCCAGATGCTGTCATAATATACTCATAGAACCTCCTTCTAGGGGGAAAAGGCTTTCTAACTCTTCCTCCCATCCTAACCACTTCCACCAAGTGAAGTGTTCTTTTAAAACGTTGTTTATTTCTCTAAAAGTAATATTTTCAGGAAGTGAAATAAATGAAATGGAGGCTGCGTCACCACTACAACAGGAAGTAGGAGACTTAGCAATCACTTTATAATATCACTCATTTATAATGCATTACATGTTTCTCTCTAGAATTGTTCACCTTCTCTTTTTTTGGCTGAAGACAGGGTATCAGCTGCTTCAGAAGCACCAAAAGTTGAGGCCCCTGGCACTATCATGGCAACAAAAGGAGAAAGCAATTCTATCTTGAGAGGCTGCTCACTGGAGGCCTCAGATAATTAATCTGCGTCACTTTATTAGTTGCTTATATCCTAACTCAGACTCTTTCCCAGCTGTGTGAACCAAAAAGGCCGTTTAGCTTTGCTGGTCACCAACAGACCTCATGACACAACAACATCTACTTGTTTAACTGTCTTCTGGCTAAAGTAATAGTTTCTTTGTCTGTTATAGAAATCTTTTATTTTTCTGTCCCTTTCAAGGCCCCTTCTTTTTGTGTTTCACCAATTTTTTTTAATAATTAGAGAAAGAGATTCATCTTTTGGAAGTCTGGCTTTCCTTTAATATACAGCCCTCAGCTATAGGCGACTCACCTGCTATGGTCCCAAGCTTTGCTAATTACCAGTAGACTTCTGAAACTTTTAATCTTCTGTGTCTAGTGGGCACAGAGGCATAGCTACAGCAGGGTGAAGGGAGCAACTACTCCAAGCACGAGTTGTTAGGAGGCGAGTTTGGCAGATACTGATAGGGAGGTAGAGGAGTACCAGTATTCTGTAGCAAGTGATTTGCTACAGTTTCAGAGAAGATGACCTTTTTAGAGAGGACTTACTTTTTTCCTTTAATTTAGAGCTGAGAGGGGGCACCGGGTGAGGGGACTGAATAAGGTGCCAGACATCATAGCTACAGTTCTGATTGGGAAATCTGTATTTTCTTAAAAGCACACAATACACTTTAATGTGCAAAGTTTCTACAATTATACACTTGTGTGTGGAAATCCTTGGGAAGTACAGGTCTTCCACAAGCACAACAGTTTAAAGGCTGGGAAGACATAAGCCTCACCAAGTATATTAATGAAATAAAATAAAAGTGTAAAATTCTGGATTAAAAAAACACTGTAGATGTGGCATAAAAATAATCTAAGTTAAATCTAGTCATTACCATGAAAAATAAGTAGGAAGTGTTGAAAAACTCCAAATCTTCATGTAATAAATCAATGATGATAAGAAATTATACCAACTGTAGGTGATAAGGACTTAAGTTGATTCAAATGAGTCTTGACTAGAACACATGGGTGCAAGACCAATGTTGGTTACCCAGGTATGAGAATGATGTAAGCCAGTGCTCAATCACTGGTACTGCTCGCCAAACTACACCAATTACAAGATCTATGAAGAAAGAAAATACTCATATACTTTGAATGACATAATGAAATAACTGGTCTTAAAGCAAGATAAATCTTCCATGGCACAGACAATTTTAAGCTACTATGAACTAGGTACAAATAGCCTTAACAATGTGCTAAGTCATTCAAGAAAAAAATTGCTAAACTTGAATACTTCCATTTTTTCCCATTCCCTTGGAGAAAAGGATTAGCAAACCAAAACTAATGCCATTATCGACTCAGGGACTAGAATTTTCTCTTATGATGTTAACTCTCCATTATTCATTCTTCCAAGGAACATAAAATGGGTGTAGTGAGGAACTGTCACTCACTTCTTTGAATAACACAAACCTGCAAACAAGCCTGCCTTCTGGAATTAGCACATTGTGCATATTTCTCCAGTGTCTACAGATGAACTTGGAGCATTTTGTGTGCCTCAGACACATGATCACCCCTCTAAACTCAGAGAAGGAAGCAAGCTCTCCTTTCCCAGCCAGATCCAGCAGGTAACTGAGCTTCTGTTTGAACATGGTTTGCCTGGGAAGTAATCATGGCTTTATCTGTATGTATTACTGGAGATGATGTTTACTGATAATAAATGTTTTACAGTTTGTGTGTGTGTAAATAAATAAATAAATATATATATATATATATATATATATATATATATATATATATATATATATGTATATATATATATATATATATATATATATATATGTACATATATATAGCTATACATACACACACATAGGCCTACAGTGTTTTGAACCATCTGAAAGATGGCTAAACTGCTATGAAAAGTTACTGGACAGATACCTCTCAACCGTGCCAAATTCCTTGGCATTTACTGATTTTGAGGTCCAAATAATGGAGTGCCACGAATTTTCGATTGGCCCCCCATTATTCCTGATTATTTACTGTCCTTTTTTAAATTTTTTTTCCCTCAACAATTTTCCGCTGATGTCATCACATGCGAGATGACATCAGTGTCATGAGCAGCCTGACGGAATTCTGCTGAGGGCTCGAGGAGTGTGATTGACTGATTCATTGGCTTTTATGTTTGGGTTGCAGCAACGTATCCTAAAGGCAGGTGCAGAGCATTTCTTTCGAGCATACAGAGACAGCAGCTGAGTGACTGAGTCGGTTAGAGTTAGTACTGAGTCAGTTTAGAGAGGGTTGGGACTCGGGTACTGAACTTGGGCTACAGTACACAGGCTACGGAGCAGAATGGAACCACGAGAGAGCAGCAACAGACCTAACAGTGTTATTTTTAATTAGAAGTCTTCAGTTCAGTGCAGCAGGAGCCAGATTCGGGTCAGAGGCAGGTGAATGGGTCCCATTCTGCTTTTACACTTACTACTGTGTGTGTGAGTATTTGATTTTCAGGTTCTGCTTCTACTACTTTGAATTTGTGTGAGCCATGTATGCATTTAAACTCTGCATTTACTGCATTTGAATTACCAGGTCTGTAACCATCAGTTCTGCATTTACTGGTGTGTGTGTGTGTGTGTGTGTGTGTGTGTGTGTGTGTGTATGTGTGTGTGTGTAAAATGCCCTAAAATGCCTCAGTTAGGTATGCCTGGTGGTTAGGGTTACACAGGCTCAAACCCTGTATCTTAGGTACAAGGAGCAAGAGCCTGAGTTCTCTACCCATACCACCACTTCTTACTGAAGGAGTTCTACCTCTCAATTGTACAAATTTTCACAGAATGTCTGGAATGTTTGGCTCATACTTTTGGTATGTTCCTCTTAAAATTCAGATGGTGTAGTGGTGCAGTGGTAGTGTTGTTGCCTCTGGTTTGATTCTTAGCTGAAGTGCCTGCTTGTGGAGTCTGCATGCCCCTGTGTTTGTGTGGGTTTTCTCTGGGTGCTCTGGTTTCCTCCCATGATACAAACAAATGTGTCTGGAGCCTCTGCTTAAAATTGGCTTTGTTCCAAGTTGAACTTTCCTGGTAAATAAATGTAAAATAAAATTTGTGGTTTTCTGGCAAATCAGTGAGAAGTGAATTCATTAATAATGATAGCCATTTAAGTTTCAGTCTTCCTGTCTTTCAGGAAACACACGGTAACACAACATTTTATTCTAGCAACTTTCTAAAATTATATAAGCAATGTTTAAAATGTGCCCTCAGTTTTGGGCCTTTGCCCCCCCAAAACATTTGGCTTTTTTCTGATTTCTTGTGCTGCAAAGTTCTTCAGGCAAAGAGAAGTTTAGTGCTGCTTATGTAAAGAGAAGTTTAGTGCTACTTATGCAAAGTCTACTTCCATTGTTAGTAGCACAACAGGTAGTATACTTGCTTTTGCTGCAGAAGGCTGTGGGTTCTACTCCCACAGTATGTAGATGGATTGTTGATACTGTACTGTGTTGTACTTTTAAAGGGGGTGGATGCTGCAGTCCTGAGAATGTCCTCCTTTGTCGGAGATACCTAGTAACTATGAACCTGTTATCAGTTTGCAATCCATTCCCATTTGAAATATTACTAGCTTATCATTTTTTAATGAAACAGAGGCAATTTATTCTTCAATGATAGCAGACACTTTACTTGTAGATGAAAAAATGACATATAACTACTACTTGGAGTCACCATTGATGAACACCTGAAATTTAATAATCATATTCAACTAAACATAAAAAAAACCCACCAGAAACTCGGTATGCTCTATAGAAATGCAAACTTTCTTACTCCATCTTCAAGACAAACTCTCGCCACTACCTACCTTCTCCCTTCTCTACTGTATGGTGCCCCTACACCTCTATCTCCTCTAAACTTGAAAGTTGCTACTATAAAATTGCCAAATTCACTACTAACTCCCCTCATTCTACTCACCATTGCATCTGCCTCCGTAGTCTCCAATGGCTAGAACTCCCTAATCAACTTGATTTCCTCCAACTTACTATTGTTTAACCCCACTGCTTGCCCTGCATTATCCAATAGCTTAACCATATATAATCCTCCAAGCCCCTAAGAAGTGTACAGACCCAAACGACCCTCTGGCCAACTCCTACTTTCTTATACTACAGCAAAACATGGAACTCGCCCTTCCCTCCTAAGAGTCACTATGAACAGTTCAAATCTCTTCTCCATTCTCACTTTCCCAAAATTGGAAATGTAATTGTCTACTTCCTACCTAGTTTCTAGTTCCTCCTAGTTCCTCCCCCCCCTCTCCCCCTTCTTCAACCTCAGTCAGTCCTTAGCTCCCCTCCCTCTTCCTCTTATCTCCTCCCCGACTAAACCCTTTACTTCCCTTAAGTGCTCTCATCCTCTACCCTCTTGTCTGCCTAGTCTCACATTTGCCTTTTTCCTTAAGATGTTCTTCTGGACTCCTTCATCCTTCAAAATGAACTTTACTCTAACTCTTCTTCTGCTATCTCCATCCTGACCTCTCTTCTCCTTCAAACTATTTCCTTCTCCCTCACCTCTCCTTTGCTTTCCTGCTCTTGCCTCAAACTCAATCTTACTGCCTACTGTACTTCATTGTTGAAAAACTGTCAAAATACTTTGCAATTAGAACTCTGAGTGTTGTTGTATATAATGTATTAATTTTCTGTCTCTTTGCTTTTTATTTGTGTGCAATGTATTATCTTCAATGTATACTTGTGTTTTTGTGTACAATGTATTATTACACAGTGGACTTCCCCGGTTATCAAACTGGAAATAAATAAAAAATAAATAAATAAATATAAAGTTGTTTGCTAGCAGCAACCTCTTCATTAGTTACAGATCTCTTTAATGTGGAATTATTTAGATGACTTTTACTTCTGCAGAGATTATGCAAATATTTACTGATACGGTGGAATGTAGAAGTTTTAGTAGACATTTATGATGGAAATGTTCTGAATTGAGCAGTTTTGTCATTATTGGTTCATGCATTTTGTTTCATTGCTTATTGGAAAAATGTTCAAAACAATAAATCTAAAATGCGCTCTAACAAGTGTGTTGTTTCATACAAGGAATATAATTTAATACAGTCAGGAAGGTGTATCAAAGAACACATGTATGTTTCGTGTGCAAGGGGCCTATGGTTTGAAAACAGCCCAAAGATAATCTTTATCCAACACTGGCCAGATGCATTTTCTTTGAATGTGGATTTTAATGCTGTTTCAATGAATGTGAGTTTCAAGGGCAAAGAAGTTTTAATGCTAAGTCTATTTTCATTGTGAGGCTGTATTGCTTTGTTTAGCAGATGTGTATTAGTGTTTGTGCTATAAAATGTAAAATAAAAGTTTTAAATGAAATCCAGATAATCATTGTAGAAATAAAGCAGTATGCACATTACAGTGTTTATGGTAAATGGGGCAAAACAGCCAAATAATGGGACATTGGAATGGCTGCAGGGGGACTCTGGGGCCATATTTTGGTTGTCTTTTCTTCAGTTTGCATTTGAATGTTGGTATCCCACAGTTCCATTAGAGTGGGAGGGGTTACATAATTATGTATGTAAATGTTAAGTTAATTAGCGTACATATTTATACCTATTTTTCATGGGCATTTGTCCACATTTTTGATGTTTCCAGGTTGAGAGGTATGACTGAACAATCTATGGACAAACCAAGGACCAAACTGGTTATCTGGTTATCATCTACAATATGCCCCCATACAGGAACATATACAAAAAAAATTAAAATAGCTATGTTGATTATAGCATCACATATAAAACCTGAATAGATTTCTCGGCAGAGGGTATAACGAATTTATTTCAGAAATGGATGAGAATGGCTGAATGACCTCCATGTAATACACTGAATGCTTTTCTACACAAAAGGGGACTAGAATGCTTTTAGGGGATTCAGGGGTGAACATTACTGTAAGACTTCACTATATGTCAAACATGGAATTAAAGAAAGAAGAACAAGTACTAGCACAATAACAAAGGCCAACCAAAAATCAACCAGGGTAACCAAAACGTCAGAAACACCAAAACACCAGTTTGGGCTAATGTTGATGGAATGTATTAATAAACGTTTAGTGCTTTCATTCCTTATTATATGGTACATCTTCAGAATAATAATGAAGCCATTTATGGACCATAAGGACCACTAGCTCATTCAGTCTGTAGACATTCCTACCCAATATACCATACAGCTCTTACAAGAACTGAAGAAATAAGATTCCATTCATGACGGTCTGCCCAGGACCTGCTTAAACTCTCTGATACAGTATTTTTCTCTGACAAAATGTATAAGGTCTGAAGAGTCAGAGAATACTGTAGAGCCAGCTGCCAGGTCATCACTGCCAACCAGAAAATAAGGCATGAGACTGTACCACCAACAACATGACAAGAGCTATTAAGAGTTTTAAAGAACTAATAGAGAAAAGGTATCGGCTGGGCTACTTAACAAAACAAGATGTTGAGATGAAATTTAATGTAGAAGGTAGGTCCTTAGCTAGATTTTATTGTCTACCAAAAAATCACAAAAGTTTGGTTTCCCCTCTTGGCCGTCCAATAGTGGCAGCTGAAAATATTTTTTACATAATATTGGAATAATGCTTCGTTCTTACTTGCTATAGTATGTGGTAAAATTAGAATCTTATATTAAAGATTTGTTTGATCTCTTACAGAAAGTGAGGTTAATAAAATGTGATGAAAGTTTCTTTTGGATTGTTATTGATGAAAAAAGCCTCTATACTAGTATTACACACATGGTGGGCCTAGAAGCCCTTAGATTTTTTCTTTGTACAAGCCCAGTTAGTAATTATGTTATTGATTTATTATATTTTAGTTTAACTAATAATTTTTTGAGTTTAATCAATGTATATATCAACAAATGCAAGGCACGGTCATGGGTACATCTTTTGCACTCATGTATGCCAATTTAGTTATGGGCTTATTTGAGGTTGAGTTTCTTTATAAGTTGAGATTTTTTAGAGAATTTGTTGTTTTATATTGTAGATTTATAGATGATTTGATTTATTTGTGTAATGGGGTGAAAGTTTAGTTGAGTCTTTTGTGGAAGACCTCCAAAAGAACCACTTTGGTTTACAGTTTGATGGATTACAGAAAGGTAAAATTGTAACTTTTCTGGATCTGGAACTGGAAAATAGTTATAATAATACAATTACTAAAATACATAGGAAGTTTGATGATGGATTGCATTTTTTAGATAGTAAGAGTTGTCATACTTCACATGTACTGAATGCTTTACCATATAATGAACTGTTAAGGGTACGTAGGTTATGTAGCAGTCCAGAAATACTTCAGCATGAGATAGTACATACTTGCATTGCTTTTAAAGAGAGAGGTTATGGTGAAGAGCTGATTATGCAATCATTGAAAATGTTGCTAGAGCCAGATGAGGGGAAATGAACCTCGGTTAAAAATTCCTGTAAGAAGTCATCCTCCGAGGAAGACAGAAAAGTTTATTTTGTTACTTCTTATAATGTTTTTAATCAAGAAAGTCAATATTATTAAATATTATTGATCTTTTCTTTATAATGGTAAAAATAGTGTTAAAAATGTGTGTAAGTTTCCTTTAACATCTTATAAAAGGGGCAGAAATGTTAAAGACATGGTTGTACATAATTTATTTGTTCACCCGAAGAATTCTCTTGAAAGGTCACTGGTTACTTTAGGAACACGTGCATGTGACAAGTATTCAGTATGTAAATATGTAGTAAAAGATTTTGAAAAAATTAATGGGGTGAGGATCTCACTTACAGGTTTGTAGAATGGGGCTACCCAGTTAAACAGCTAACACAGACCAGTGAGTTGGTCTGCAAAATATCTCGGGAAGAATTATTAACATATAAAGGATCTAAATCCATCCATGGATCCAACATCCGATTTACTACTACATTCGGCAGGTATACCAAACAACTGATGGATTTAATACAAAGACACTGGGACATTTTATTAGCTGATGAACAACTAGCCGAATTACTGGACAATAGATGCACTTTTTCCTATCGGAGGGGTGTCACTATAGGAGGTCATTTACATTTTTACAAAAAACATCCATACCCCAAACATACAGTTCAACAAACACTAGATGGCACCAAATTATCAGGTTGTTTTCCCTGCGAACATTGCAGTTTTTGAAGGTTTACCTTTATAATGCCAATCCTGATATGGGCGACTCGACTTGCGCGAAGGCCGAAATGCGATTGTCACCAAAGTCGACTTCCGCATATGTCGAACGGCAAAACCTCACCCCTTTTTGACCCATGGTAGCATGGGTGTGGAGGTGTTGTGCAGCCGGTAATGTCGAACGTCGAATGTTTTTCGACATTTAAAAATTTTTGCGGTTTTGGTTCGCGCAAAACGCGTCGAAGAAGTGGCTGTTCAACAAAGTGCAATCGCCTATTTAAAGGTAAACCATTTTTGAAAATATATATTAAAGACCAAAGAATTTTCCAGCAAAAATACGACACGGGTCTTTGATATATTTACATTTTCTAACTGCAGCAGCATCTGGGTCATTTATTTGGCTGAATGTCAGTGTTCTGCATTTTATATTGGACAAACCTCCAGATCTTTTAAGCTGCGTGTTTCAGAACATTTAAGCAACATAAAAAATAGGGTTGCTACCAATGCACTATATAAACACACTTTAGTCCACAAAACAGCCTGTTTTCATTTTACAATTATTGACAGGGTGATGGGACAAACATTGTCCAAGAAGAAATGGCATGAACTTCTTAATGATATAGATAGATCATGGATCATTAGATTGGGCGGACTTTTTCCACCTGGTTTAAACGAACATCTTTAATACATTTTTTAATATTGTTTACTTCTCCATATTTATATTGGGTTTGATAAAAAAGCTATTTGTTTCTATTTTTAGGAATATTTAATATAATTATTTTTATTTTTATTATGGTATTCTATTTTATAGTTTATTTGTATTAGGAATTTTGCCTAGGTTTTCTCGGTATATGGTTTTGCTCACTAATTGTTTCTCTCTTTTCATTGGTTCATAGGTTGGTGACATATATATATATATATATATATATATATATATATAAGAAGCTCTTGGTGTTGTGTACAATATTTTTTGGCATTGAAAAAGGCTTATTTAGGCCAAAACCAGTCTGCCTTCTTTGTTCCAGAATAAAAAATTGAATTCCTTTCATTGTGCTGGCTGTTTGTGTGTGCATTTGTGAAATATTACCCCTTAGCATCTTACACTTGCAATACGAAGGGAGTAGTTTATGCATTGTCTTGCTCCTGTGGTCTCTTTTACATAGGGGAAACTAAAAGAATGTTTAAAGTGAGACTGTAGGAGCATATCAGAGATATTAAAAATAAGAATTCTGATAATCCAGTGGCTTTGCATTTTTATCAGACACATAAAGGGGTGTATACAGATTTAAAAGCTTGTATTTTAGAACACATTTGTGTAAGGGATGCTGCTGTATTAAAAATATATTACTTCACAAGGAAACAGTTTTTATTCTCAAATTTGATACACTGGTACCTAAGGGCTTAAACATGGAATATGATTAGGAAGCCCTTTTGTAACTGAAGTGCTTTGAATGGTTAATTAAATAATGGTTGTAGTGAATTTTTTATTTAATGGAAGTGTTTTTTCTTCTTTGTATTAACTCCAAGAAGGCTGTGTTTGCCGAGGCACTACAGTATTTGTGGATTAAATTTTAAAATTTACTTTGTGTGCAGTTCATTTTTCACTAGCTTTGTTTTCATACATATGAGATTGTACCCCCTTGCTTATTTAGGTAACATATGGTGTGACCACTAGAAGAGGACCTGGAGTCCACAACCGGTGAAGAACTTTTAAGACGTGAATCAGTGTCAGGGTCTCTTTTACATTTAACTCCCATGGATATTGCTCAATACACAAAATCTAAAGAGTCCATCATGACAGATTGGACTGGGGTATGAAGAGAGAAAACGAGTCCTGGATTCAAATACACTTGATCCTTCTACCATTGCAGTTATTATTTCATAATTCCCAGCACTGGTACCTGGAAATCCAAGGGATGAAGTTGATGGGTCCAGCAATTCTTCAAGTACCACTGAATTTTTTTCATTTTCAATTTTTCAATTTCCAAGATTATCCAAGTTCAACTAACTCTGGGCAAGACTGCAATCCAGATTGTAGCTTGCTACAGAACCCCCCCACCATGCCCCAGGATTCCCATTCCTCTTTTCTTGATACACTGGAAAATATTAGGGTACAACCCAACACACTAATAATGGGTTATTTCAACTACCCCACCATTAACTGGGAAAACTACTCATGTACCAACTCTTTTGCTCAACGTTTTCTGGAATTCATCAGTTCCAGCGCCTTGGATCAACTTATCCACACCCCCACCAGGGGCAGCAATATCCTAGACCTGGTCATCACCAACATGGGTGACCGGTGTTCCACACTACAGGTCAATTCCTCGTTGGTCAGATCCGACCACAAGCTAATCACCCTAGACATCCACATCCCGCTCCCACCCCACCCCCCCATAAGGAAAACAACCGTAAAAAATGTTTCCAAAGCCAACTTCATACTTCTGAAGACAGAAGTGGCAAACTTCACGGCACCCATGTAGATGGACAATAGAGGTACAACTGCTGAGTCCTACACAAATGCACTTTATAAGCACTTACATGAGTGCATGGATAGTGCTATCCCTAACAGAACCAAGATGCTATCCTCCAAAAAAAGGAAGCCAATTTGGTGGTCTTCTGCCATAAACAAACTCTACAACAGAAGAAAGAAACTGTTGCAAAAAAAAGTAAAATCCCATGATTGGAGGAACTCCCTGATCAGCCTACGTAAGAAGCTGAGATCTCTCATAAAATCCTCCAAAGCTAGTTAGGAAAACAAAATCGCCACTGATTCTAAAGACAACCACAATGCATTCTATAGCTATGTCAAGAATCTGAATGGCAGCACTCAGATCTGCTCTGAGTTACAGCACAATGGCACTAAATATACAGAACCAACTGATACTGCCAACATCCCGGCAGATAGGTTCAGTGTTAACTTTAACCCCCTCTCACCCCATTTCTATACCGGAAGAATGCAAAGTTTCTATAATCACAGCTGCACAGGTAAAAACCTCACTCTCCAAAGCCAAGAACACAGCATCCATGGGACCTGACAACATCACAGACTGCCTTTTACATGAACAACAGAATGAACTGGCACCCCACCTAAGTACCATGTTCAGTCATAGCCTCACCTCAGGCTTTGTGCCAATTGAATGGCGCACCGTGACAGTTATCCCACTCCACAAAGGGGGAGCCATGACAGACCCCGGGAACTACTGCCCCATTAGCCTGATGAGCCTGGTCTGCAAGGCCATGGAACGTATCATCATGGAACTCCTAAACAAAGACATTAGAGATCTCCAAACTCTGGACCCCACACAGTTCGGGCTTGTAAAAGGCAGATCATGTCTCCTAAACCTGATAGACTTCTTTGAAGCAGTCACCAAAGCCATAGATGAGGGTAAGGTGGTTCACACAGCCTATCTATATCTCGCCAAGGCGTTCAACACCATCCCCCACTCTGGAATTATAGATAAACTCACTAAACTAGGTATAAATCCCTATGTCACAAGATGGGTTGCCAACTGGCTTACTGACAGAATCCACAGTGTGAAAGTAGCAGACTCCAAATCAGACTTCAGACCAGTGACAAGTGAGGTACCACAGGGTTCAGTCCTGGGTATTCTCCTGTTTGGTATCTACTTCTCTGAAGTACAAGCTAACACAGAATGTCTTTGGCTAACTAAGTTCACAGATGACTGCAAAGTAGGAGCCATAATAGAAACTTCTAATGATGTGGACATCCTACAAAAGGGTCTCACTGAGACAGATGCCTGGTGCTAAAGCCATAGCCTCAAGCTCAATGCCAAAAAGTGCATTGTCATCCCCTTTGGTAAAAACTCTGTACCCATGAACTACCACATAGGTGGTAGTCTACTTAACACTGAAAGTGTGATAAGAGACCTTGGGAAACTGGTAGTAGTCTCTCCTTTGATAATTACATCGTCACAGTGGTCAGGAAATCCTTCTATGTAGCACACCTCATCACAAAAGGTTTTTCATCCAGAAAAAAAGAGGTCATTGTTCCCCTATACTCATCACTCATTAGACCCATTATAGAGTACAACGCCCCTTTTGGTATGTACCTCACAAGACATCTACAACAACTGGAAAGGCTGCAGAAATACCTCACAAAGAGGATTACTGGCCTCAAACAGATGCCCTATGCATACCGTCTCAAAAAACTCCAGCTTTACTCCGTCGCATATCGCCTACTCAGAGGTAATCTCTGCCTAACATACAAAGCTATGTCAAACCCAGAGCTGTTGGACATGCTCCACTTAAAGAAATCCCAATCCCTCCAAGCTATACGCTCTAGGGACCTAAAGCTTGTCACTACAATAAACAGAACATGCTAGAGGGATAGATTCTTGTCCCAGGGATTTCCCATACTCTGGAACAGACTACCTATGTCAAACAGAACTCCTCATTAGCACTCTTCAAGAAAAATCTTGATGACTGGATGGGTAATAGGAAATTAACCCCGGGGATCACTTCTATGGCTCTGCTTGACAGGGGCACAGGAAAATAACTTTCTTGGGTGGCAAAAGCCAGGGTACCTTTTTGGCTAGGCTTGTATAGGCCCTAGGGCGAATAGCCTAGTACCTACCATTGAACCTATGTGCAATCTGGCTAATGGTATCATGAGGATTATTGATGCCATGAGGCCTAGAATTATGAGGAACTCTCTAGAAGAAGCCATAGTTAGAAAAGAGAAATCCAATTAATGCCCTGATAAGTCAGAACTTTGTCTTCTGACTAGAAGGCTATATGTTTTACTATGTCTATCAGAGAACTACCTGCAATATAATGAGACAACAAAAAGTGAATGGTAATGTGAGCCATTCAGACTGTTATTGGGGAAATAAAAGAAGCCAGCAGTATGTATGGAGAAGTATTAAAAGAAAAACACTTTCAACATCATCATAAGCAACTTTAGTCTGGAATGTAAAAAAAGAATTCTTAGTTATGTCCTACTCTGCAAATAAAAGAGTAAATAAGAAATTGAAAGAGTACTCAAATGCAAAGATTGACATGACCTGTGAATGAGTTATATCCTTCTAAACCATACCACTCAACTGTCTAGATTTTTGCCTCATATTTTTAGTATGATCGTCGGAAAATTTGTGGTTTTCTGGCAAATCACTGAGGATTGAATTCACTTAATAATGACATATATTTGAGTTTCAGACTTCATACCCTTCAGAAAATGAGTGCTAACACAAATCAGGTCTACTTCTAATAATCGAAAGACCATTTACTAGAAACTGAATTTACCGAGATGACACCACCAAATTGTTAATTTACTGAACGACCACACTACCGAATTTTTTAACAGGGAATGTATGTACTTGGCCAACATGGGTAAATTTGCCCTTTTCCCCACTGTAGTGCGATCCCAGAGTTGGCATATTTAGCTAGGGATGTGTGGGGGCACAGCCCCCCACCTGGGTGGGTTTAACATAATGTGGTGTGTTTCTTTGATCAGTATTGGTCAAGTGCATACTTTCCCTGTTAAAAAAATGCGGTAGTGTGATCGTTCGGTAAATTAACAGTTCGGTGTGTCTCAGTAAATTCAGTTTCAGATAAGTGATTTTTCGATTATTAAAAGTAGACCCTACAAATCGTGTTATTCTAGCAACTTTCTAAGGTTGCAAGAGCAATATTTAAATCTGCCCCTATTTTTGGGACTCTGTCCTCCCATTATTTTAGGCTTTGCCCAGATTTCTTGCACTAAGAGGCTGACAGGTATATTCAAACCGTGTTTGATTCATTCAAATTTGATTTACACACTGTACAGTTCTCAGCAAGTTGGTTAATTAGAACAAGTACACTGCATCTTCATAAATACAACCAGCTAACTTAGTGAATTTTACATGACTGACAAATACTCACTAAATAATAAAATATAACAGTGCAAACCAGAAACACCAGTATTAGCATAATAGTGCCAGTGCTGCTGTTCTTCTTTCGGCTTTTCCCGGTTAGGGGTCATCACAGCGGAACTCCGGTCCGCTAATGATTGGCAGTAGATTTTTTACAGGTGCCGAGGTGCCAGCTCGATGCCCGACCTTCAACGAAGGTGCACCCATTCTACGCATGTCTTTCAAACACCACTCGACTGCGGGGAGGACATGCAGACTCCATAAGAGTGCCAGTAAGCTACTTAAATTTGACTGAAAAAAGAAATAAAAGATGGTTAACAAGATACATAGAACTTTGATAAAACTGACCTGAACACAATTACTTACACAATTCAAATACTGATTTGACTTCAGACTGACTGTCTGTCCTTGAAGAATGTTTGGCCTTCATACCAGTCACACAAATCATTTGGCTTAAGATGAGTAAAGAAATTCACAAACATACTGAAACATGAAGAGATGCTGCTTACATATTCTGACACTATTAAGATGAGTGTCAACATGTCTGCCTGAAGTTACAGAAGAGAAGCACATTTAAACCAACTTTAATAGATGTAGACTTTCTAAGGAGTTATGAATATAAAATAAAGAATTAAAAACTAGAAAGTATTAGCACATGGTGATAATTTAACACATATATATTTTTTTATTTATTTATACTTTTGTTGACCAAGTTAGACCCACTAGGCTCGTGGCCTCTATTCAAGGAAACCCAGGGTGGTAATTCTACAGTAGGAAAAAAAAAATGACCAGGACATCAGAGATCTTACCCTAATCTCTTCAATAGGTGTCGTGGGATCTTTTACATCCACCTGAGCTACCACCAACTCAATCGGATAGGACCTCGGTTTAATGTCTTATCCAAGAACGACACACTCAGGAGTGCAATACCCCCCTAATACTATGCACTTCTGTTCCAATAATCCAATCACATTGCGTAGAAATCAAACCTGCAGCTTTCTGGTCTATCAGCACCAAAGACAATTGTGCTACCTGCTGTGCCACTGACAGTGAAATAAGTAAAGGAATGGAAATACTGTCAGGGTAAAACAACATTCTGCAAAACATCCTGAAGGCTGCAATGACAGGGACATTGCGCAATATCATCTAAATGATGCAAGACATTAGCAGAAAAGGCTGAAAAATATTGTGATGCATAAAAAGTGGCATCAAAGCTGAAATTAAGAAGTTATATTCTGTCTACATGAACAGCTGATAAGACCCCAGCTGGAACACTATGTACTGTTCTAGACAGCTATGAATTCAATAATGTGCTGAACAGGCATAAGGCACGTTATCTGGGAAGAGAGGGAAATAAGCTATTTATTAAGCAGGATTATCAGTTTATTGTATATATAGAAAAAATTGTGGAATAGAACAAGTAATCCTAATAAACTGTCAAAGTCTATGTGCCCATGTTGCAATATGTTTCAAAAGCATATGTCTGAATATAATAAGTTTTGTGAAAAGCTGTTTATCAGCTACTTTTTCATCATAAATAAACATCTTTATGGAAGTCTGATGAATGATGTGATTAAGAAATTGAACTTACAGCTAATCATCAGCTGAGAAACATAAAATGCCATTTATTTACATTTACACAAAATGCTGTCCAGTCTCGACGGAAAATTAATGTCTGCTACACCAAGTTCATTTGTGATGAACAAATTATTCACTATCTTT
This sequence comes from Protopterus annectens, assembly GCF_019279795.1. Classification (NCBI taxonomy): domain Eukaryota; kingdom Metazoa; phylum Chordata; order Ceratodontiformes; family Protopteridae; genus Protopterus; species Protopterus annectens. Next base: position 1,420,108,875 of record NC_056735.1, read on the forward strand.
AAGGAATACATCATTATGAGAGAAAAAAATGGACATACATTACAGACAATGAAGGAAATGGGTTTTGTTCATTTTACCGAGGGCCTACTAGATGATGTATGTTTCATGTACTGAAGCTTATTGATATCAGCATCACTGAAGGTTTGCACAGCCAAGAATGCATGAAGTCAAAAGACAAAGTTTGAGACGACATTTTTTTCAAAGAATGCTACAATGGTTGTGAAGTACTAGGTACTAATGTCCACAAACAGCATGTAACCTGACAAAACAATTTAGCTTTTTAATTAAAGACAGGTGCACTCATAAATTTCAGAAACATTTAAAGGAATAAAGTCTGAGGAGGAATTTTTTTTTCATGTCCACACACATCACACTCTCCTGTCTTTCAAGCACAAAAATATCCTGACTATATACTGACAGTGTGCACTCCCATACTGTAATTATCTCCAGACATCTAGTATATCTGTGCACCACATCTTTATAACTCCGTGAAAGCTGTATCCCCATTCTCCAGTGCATATGCAGTATCTGTACACACACAGGAAAGAATCAAGCCCTATGAATTATGACTTGGTCAGTTGCCTCCTCACTTATACAGAAGTGCAAATATCTATGCAATGAGAAAATATGCCCCCCCCCAAAAAAAAAAATGTTTTTGAGTTAAGAATTTAATATCTCATCATGCCATCTCAAACTTTTGAAGGGGCAAAGTTTGAAGAACTATATTTTCCAGGGGGTGATACAATAATTATGATGCATTCACATCCACAGACATCACACTCTCCTGTCTTTACAGTATAAGAATCCTGACAGTGTAATATATAGTGTGCAAATATATATGCATCCCCGTCCTGTGCCTCTTTCATCAGACACCTAATTCACCTATGCACTGCATCTCTGCAAATCAATGAGATGGAACAGTGGTATACCAACTTTTCCAGTGGAAGATAATGAGCCCTTATGATTTGATCAGCTGACCTCCAGACATCTACAGAAGTACATCAACCAACATCCCAAAATGCATTTATGCTGGGGTATATAGAGATGTCTCGTGGTCACTTCTGGTATATATCAGTCTGAGTTGTGCTTACATACACTGACACACACAAATATATAATGTGTGTGTCTATATATACACACACATATATATATATATATATATATATATATATATATATATACATACATACATATATACAGTATGTACACACACACACACACACACACACACATGTATGTATACACACACACACACACACACACACACATAGATATATATATATATATATATATATATATATATATATATACACACATAGATGCACACACACAGACACTCAGTAAATCAATGTCATAATATCAAATTCAGAAATATCTACATGTTCTGTGCATGTTCCAGGGATTATCCTGGAGCAGACTAAAGCATCGGCAAGTGGTTTTGCATGACGGCAAGCCCCTCTGCACCCCCACACCCTCTGCTAACTATATACTAACTCCAAGACTGCACAATCCCCAGAGAAAGGGAATATTCCCCTACCTGGTGACTGTCAATATTGCACACCTCAAGAATGGGTCTGATGAGCTGCATACGTTAACCAGCTCCCATGGTCAATGAATTTGCGTTGTCAATGGGTTAAAGTTGATGAGTGCATTGTCAACTAGTGGGCAGTAAACAAAGTGAACTAAAGCCAAAGAAACTAATGTCAAGGATGAAAATACTGCATTACTACCTATCAAGATCTCCTGTAACAAAGGCTTGGTGGTTCGGGTAGTTTTACAGTACTGACATTAAATTAATACTTTCACTGACTTATTAGTAACTTTAACTACATTTTTATTCAAGTACAGCATACTTCCTTTTAATAATAAATTTAACAACAGATGAAAGGAATGGTGGTGATGGTTTCATTAAAATTAGTTTATGCTAAGACAGACTATATACATATATATATAACATATTTAAAATAATCTGCATTATACAGCTTAATTTTATACATTATACTGACAATATCTGAATAGTGTGAAAACAGTCTGGAAAAGAAAAATAAGACTTTTTTTCTGAGCAATTAGAGAAAATACTCTAAATTTAAATCTTAGACAAAAGTGGGACTGAAGTGACATTCAGTTTCTAGAACTCGTAACAGAACATGCTTTAATGATGGCAGGAGCGTGAAAACACTTTCTGGCAAATTAAATTACAAAAATACATTACTAGACTTTGTGAGTTGTCATCCTGATTTTACTGAAATTAATAACCCACATAGTCAACTCTGGAGGTGCAAGTGGTTCCACTGGTTTTAGTGAATTCTGTTCTAAGATGGTTAGCATGTATAGTGACAACCAATATTCACAGGCATGTTTTAAAATGCACTTTAGAAAAGCTAAACATGTTAACAGATACAAGCACATATTTAGTATCCAAACAAGTCAAAGAATTACCAGAGAGACACTCCCTAGAAAAGATGGGGGCATTTAAAAAATAAACTACAATGCTAATCCAATCTGTATCATATAATGACACTTGGGGCTTTTAAGTGTTGGCATATCTTGAAATGTGAACTATTATGCAGTATTGGGCCCAATGGTTGTTTACATGTAAATAAATAAATATATATATATATATATATATATATATATATAGAGAGAGAGAGAGAGGGAGAGCGAGAGAGAGACAGAAAGATAGAGAGAGGCTAGCACTTTATATGCCAGTGACAAAAGCATCAACAAGAAGAGGCTGAATCAAAATAATTCATACTATGACACTCATGCAGAAACAAAAAAACACACAAAAAACAAACAAAAAAAATAGATAAAAGGCTGCTTTTGTGTTCAGATGTACAGCTAGCCACTCCACAGATGATCTCCCCAACCTCCCTCTTTTTTTGTTCATATTTCCCACTCCCTCTTAGTATCATCTCTGGGCTTACCATTCATGATTCAACAAGGAACTATATTTATTTATTATTTACTTCCAGTTTGATTACCAGGGAAGTCCACTGGGTCAAAGTGACCTGTTTTCAGTGGAGGCCCAGGGAGAAAAGCTCCAAGATACATAATACAGATTAGATACAAAAATACAAGGATGTCAGTCTTACATAATATGGAAACAGTTACAAGTAAGTACCTTGAAAATATGCATAATCAGCAGAAAAGCATTAAGTGTGGACTTATTGTTTATACATTTTCTTTAGTGTGCACACTCAGATATTAGGTGTGAAGATATTTTATATACATACTTTTAAGTAAAATGAGGATACACTATACATGTACAATTTCAGAATAGAAATTAGTAATGGAAAGCTATATAACATTTACATTGTTGAATCATATGAAATAAGTAGCCAATAGAGATGGGAGAGCTTAGAAAATGCTCATGGGAGCATAGCTGAAGGAGAGTTATTGAAAGCTTAGGAACCTGAGAGGGAAAACCCCCAGGAGAAATGTAATTAGGAAGATTAGGTTGGATGGTGGCAGTTGCATTTCCATTTTGTGGCCAGGTGTTTGGTAAGCTGAGTTTTGAAGTTTTCAAAGTTTGGGATGGTTCTTAGAGAGGGAGGAAGGGAATTCCATTTTTTGCCTAGAGAGACAGCGAGGAGAAATTGGCCTGCTGTACTTTTGGGTTTGGGGATATCAATTAGGTTTTGATGTTCGGATCTGAGAGTTCTATTGTGGGTGTAAGGGGGGAGGATATTAGTTAGCACTAGACACTTAGTTGGGTGATATACAAGTCTGTGTGCAGTGGTGAGTTGGAGGAAGTCTAAGTAGTTTGGGAGTTCAAGCCACTTTATGGAACTTAGGGTAAGGCAGTGATGGGTAGAAGGTTTAGATTTGGTAGCAAATTCTGAGATTTTATTATAGCAGTTTTCTAGTTTGGAGGAAATAGAGGAGGATAAGTTAGTTAGCAGGGGCCTCCATATAACAAGGAAGGGAGTAGATAAGTGGTGGCTAGAGTATTCCTAGTAGTATAAGAGAGAAAGTGATTGTTCCTATACAGCATACCTAGCTTTTGGTGGGGTTTCTTAATATTTTGTTGAATATGGATATCGAACTTGAGATGTTTGTCAATAGTAATACCAAATAGTTTAGCAGAATGAACCACTTCTATAGGTGAGTTAGTTTGACTTAGCACTTTGAAGGCATTTTTGTTGTAGGAGTATGTCTTTATGGGAGGGAAAAGTAGAATTTTTGATTTGTTTGCGTTGAGAGAGAGGTGGTTTTGGCGCATACAATTTTCGGTGGTTGAGAAGGCAGTTTGTGTTTTAGACAGCAATTCTGAGAGGTTAGAGGCAGGGCAGACTAAGGTAGAATCATCTGCATATTGAATAATTTTGGAATCAGGAATGGCAGCATGAAAGCTGTTTATGAAGATATTGAAAAGCATGAGCCCTAGGATAGATCCCTGTGGTATGGGCCCTAGGATAGATCCCTGTGATATGGGCCCTAGGATAGATCCCTGTGGTACGCCAGTTGAGGAAGGTAAGAAGGAAGAGGTAGAGTACTTCCATTTGACTGCCTGAGTTCTATCTGATAGGTAGCTGGAGAACCAGGATATAGTGTTTGGGGAGAGATGGAGCTTGAGAGGTGATAAAGAAGGTGATTGTGTGAAACGGCATCAAATGCTTTGGACAGATCAAGCAAAACAGTACAGACTAGATGTCCAGAGTCTCGGGCTAGATTGACTGTTTCTAAGAAAGAGAGTAGAGCAGTGACTTGGGTGGAAACTATGTTGTGTAGGTGTAAGAAGATATTTTTGGGCCAGGTAAGGCATAAGTTGAAGGTGAATGCACTTTTCAAGGATTTTAGAGATTGGTGAGAGCAGAGCGATAGGGTGGAAGTCAGAGATGCTGGTGTTTTTGACTCCTTTATGAAGGAGAAGAATATAGGCTGAGCACCAGAGTTTGGGGACATAAGATTCCTTAATAGATCTGTTGATTATAATACTGATTGGGAGAGCTAAGGCATCAGCAGCACAATTTAGGAAGGCAGAGAGAATATTGTCAGGAGCATTAGAGCATGGTTTAAGTTTGGATAGTAGTCTTTTTATGGAGTTAGCAGACACAGGTTTGAAGTCGAACAAGAGGGGAGAGTTATTGGTGGGATTGGATGAGGAAGAGAGAGGGGCTGGAGGGTTATTGTTGGGAAGGTCCTGGTCAGGTCAGAAATAGTTTCTAAGAAGAATGATGTAAATTCAAAGGCTAGATCAAGGTCCGATTTGCTTGGGTCAGGACACAGATTATTTCTGGATCCTGGATTAAGCAGTGAGTTTATTGATTTCCAGAATTGCTTGGGGTTTTTGTTGTTGCTGGACTGGAGTTTGATGTAGTAGGATTTGTTGTCCTTGGTTATTAGCTGTTTTGCTAGGTTACAGTGCTGTTTGTATTGGAACAGGGTACTGGGAAGTTTATTTTTTTGTTAGAGCTTCCAAAGTTTGTCCCTTTGGTGTATAATTTTCTTAGTATCTTTGGATAGCCAAGGAGATGTATTAGTTTTTATCCTCTTGTGTCTAAGAAGGGCAAGGGAGTTTAGAGTGTCTAGGAAGACACAGCTGAAGTGTTCTACAGCATTGCCAAGAGGTAGGGAGTTTAGTATTTGCCAGTTCATTTGTTTGAGAATGCTTGAGAAGGATGTGGGGTTGAAATTACTGAGGTTATGGGTATAAATATATTGGTGCTGGTGAGGGGAAGAGGAAGTTGAGCGATGAATGAAAGCTGGGAAATGGTCGCTGATGGAGTCAGGAGTTGTGGCAGAGTTGGTTATTTTATTAGGATCAGATACTAAGATCCAGTCTAAAGTGGAACCAGGGGGATTTATTTTGTTAGGTTGGGTGATGGAGTGAATTATCTGAGAGAAGTTATAGAGGTTGATGGATAGGAAGGAAGAGGTGCTATTAATTTTGTTCCAGTCAATATTTACATCTCCTAAAATATAAATTTCATACTTAATTTCAGTGGAGGCCCATAGGAGAATATCCTCGAGGGTAGACATATTGTTACCAGGAGAAATATAAAGGGCTATTATGCAGATATTCTTGTGTTTATTCATTTTTAGTAGTCCAGCAGTCAATTCTGTGTTCTTGAAGTGTGGAATTGGAGTTTGGAGGGGTATTAAGGTGAGGAGGTTGGAGTATACTAAGGCAGAGCCACCCTCTTTCTTATATGGTCGGTCATTTCTGAGAATATTGAATCCCGGGGGTAGGATCTCAGCATCTGAGATATGGGGTTTGTGCCAAGTTTCAGAGATTGCTAAGATGTCTGGTTGGTTGTGGCATAGCCAAGCTTGAAAGTGGTGAGCTTTGTTGTTAAAACTCTGGGCATTCATGGTAAAGATTTTTAGTGTGTTGTGGGGGAGGAAGGTGATAGGGGATAGGTGTTGCAAGTAGGGGGAGTAGGACCGGGGTTGGGATGGATATCTCCAGCAAGGGCTAGGTTGTTGAAGGAGGTATCTTTTAGCCATCTGAGTTTGCATACTGCGAATTTTGGAAAATCCAGGAGTAGTTTAGGAGACAGTATCTTAATTGTAGAGGTAAAGATTTTAGGGTGGAATAGGTGAAGTGGGTTGGGCTGTATAAGTGAGGAAGAGATTGAGTAGTAATGTGAGTAGGATTGGAAGTGAAGGTGGGGTCGTGAGGAAGTTATTTTTGTAGGTAATATTACATAAGCATTGAAGGATAATGAGCTGGTGTAGTAGAGACGAATTAGGAAGACAAGGAGGAAGCAAGGGGTGTAGAGAGTGTGGTGACTTAAGAAAAGCATATTGAGGAAAAGGAAAATGGTATAAGAGGATAAGGAGAAAGGAGGATGTCTATGAAGTAGAGAAGGTATAGGAGGAGAGAGATGTTTTGGAAATCTAGTAAAGGTAAGTGGGTTTTAATTGTTTAAGGAGGGAGGAAGAAGTGAAAAGAGTTTAAGTGGGAAGGTGGTGATTGGGAGGAATGAGGAGGGAAATACCTATGTTGGGTGGAGAGGGAGGGATAAGAGGAAGCAGCTGCTATTGGTTAATTAGGTAAGAGGGAGGGGTAAGTGATGAATATAGGTAGGACCACTGGGGGTGGGTGGGATACAGGGGTAGGGTAGGGGGAGTTGAGTGAGCCTGCAGAGCGAACGGAGCGGGTAGACAGAAAAGAAGGAAGGAGCTTGAGAGGAACAATCAGGGGAAGAGGTTTATTAAGGTAAGTTTAGTTATGTATAGATAAGTGGGAATACAGTAGTAGAACAGGTTAGAGAATAGCTAGATGATAATTGTAAAAGTAGGATTTAAAGCTGAGAGTATATTAAGAACAGGGCTTAGAATAACAGCGTTGTAATGTATTAATATTATAAGCCAAAGGGCTAACTAAATAAGGTGTGGGACTGACTGGAATAAGGGTGCCACCTAGTGGACATGTTATATACTACAATGGAAGCTCTATCGGGGAGAAAGGCTGAGCAAGAAATTGGGAAGGGAGAAAATACTCAGGAGAAGGGGCTTGTGCTAGTGAGAAGAGAAAGTATGCTAGCTTCAGGGTAGAGAAGGGGTATGGCTGCTGGCTATCCTGGCTGTGAAGTGAGCTTTTAATCACCAAAAGTAAAAAATGTCATGCATATGCTTTACTGCCAGTTTAGGGAGTACACATACATGTTTACTTCTTTACTGGAAAGGTGCTAGGATAGCAGTCCAGTGGGAGTTCAGCTTATTTTGAAAAGGGTCCATAGCAGGCAGGCATGTAGACTCTAGGTTTTGGATTTGAAATAGGCAGGATGCAGAGCTTGGAACTTGTGAAAGAGAGGGAGAAAAAAAGAAGTAAACTTAGTACAGGAAGTTAGATTATGTAGGTAAGACAATCATTTACATTCATATATAGCTTCTTTCATAACTAATAGGGAGGCTGCTGTCTTGTATTGCCCACGTGTAGAACACTAAATGGAAGCTATGAATTTTCTTAGAAGCTATTCAAAGCTTAGCCGTATTAAATAAAAGTAGCATTTAGTTCCCCTGTTGATTCCCTACTACCATTCTTTCACCGGAGACATGCAATAAAGAAGTGAGGTCGCTTGGCATAAATGGGATCGGGAATATTGGAAAAGGAACTAGTTCCTACAAGTTATTCTTTTGATTTATAGTTAAAATAAAGTATGATTAAATGAAGAGGTGGTCATAACAGCTCAGAATTTCTTGTTGTTGAGCTAGAAATGTTCATAAAGCATGGTGCTGTAATGAACTAAGGAAGAGATGTGGTACACCTAGCAGGACAGCGTTCCTCAATGGGGTTGAATGCTAGGAAAGTGTGGTGCTTTAGATAGCTCCACAGCCTTCTTATCTGGAGTAAAACCTTCTTAATTAGTATTAGACACAGGTCAATAAGAGGTGTAATACATGTAGCTGCACAGCATTTCCTGGTAATGGGCTAGAACGCTAAGCAAAGCGTGGTGCTTTAATGAACTCCACAGCCTTCCAATCAGGTGTAAAACCTTCACAATTAGTTTTAGACGCAGTTTAGACAAATACCCCTAGAAATAGCTAAAAGGTATGAGAGATTATAATTGATATGCCGAACAGCAGCTGCAGCACTAAAAGTTTCACCTTTGCACCCCTTTGTCATATTCCAAGACTTAGCCACTCTCAGTATGAAGAAAGTCCTAGTTATTTTTGATTTATAAAAGATTTTCACAATGCTCCACTTATATCTCCTTTAAGCCAGTTTTCTTCCTCCTTTAAGGCTTTGTACCTCTATGCTATAATGCCTTATCTACTCCACTCACAGTGTGTTTTCAGTGTTTCCATTTTCCATGATCTACATGTTTGGGTTCAATAACCTAGGCCACTCTCCATACTTAATATATATTATCATTTTCCTACCTGCTTCTCTAACCTCCTTAATCACCTGCTGTGCTCCTCTTAAGCTGCTGCCTTTAAAGCTCCATGTACTATTACAGATAAGGCCTTGCTAATGCCCTACCAGACTGGGAGCTTAACCTCCAGATCCACATCATGGGTTCCTAGGTTTCAGGTCTGGCTATTAACCTCCCTTCACAGTAAAGAGCACATCATCTTATTCAGTGACAAACTTGTAGCAGCACCTGATGTTGGAAATATGGAGGTGCCCTTTAGGACTGGAGGATAAAGGACAGTAATGCTCCACACATATGACCATAGTACATGTAGTAAGTCTAGCTCTGCCTCAACCCTTCTAACACAACTGACTAAAGGGAAGGAAAATGACATGGCGAAAGTGAATTTTACTTCAAGGGAGCACTTTTTAGTACATATCACAATTCCAAATTCTGCACTCTGGTCACTTTTAGAGGACTACTGTCATAGTGAAACAGCTTAAATGGGTGTGCACTCTTGGACTTTGGGAGTTTAGCACATCATAAAGGATAAAATATGAGAACAGGGACATAAGTTACTAATAATGGAAAGGGCTACGGGAGTCCCTGGATTACCAAGTACTGCTTTTTTACGTGTAGTAACAGCTGGAGGTTTTAAGCTACTATACTTGCGGTGGAGATTCAGCACTGCCTGGGAATACAGAGTTACTGGCAAGGCAAGATAAAATGTCCCACTCAGAATCAGGACAAATTACAGCTTGCCACAGATGAGTATTTCTTCACCAAACAATGCTGGGTATAGTTTTTTCAGAGCAACTTTGCAGACTGCAATATGGTATCACGTGTGCATCAAGTCTGGTCATCCTAATGAATGCAGAATTCCACCAGAGAATTGGAACTTTAATTAAAAGCATGGTACTAGTCTCCTGGAATAAAGCAAGACATTTGGTGCATCTGTTTTGTGACTCCACCATACATTTCTCAATAGACAGCTTAGACAATAACATTACAACAATCTGCAAAGTTAAACATGCTACCTTCAAAACTGATTACATCTTCATCTTTTTAAAATAATTTAATGATGACAGTGATCCTGCATATTATCTGGAAAACAAAGAAAATGTTTACAAAAGGTGAAAGTTAGCTTTCAGACTATTGGAAAACTGCCTATAGCCTAGTTTGGTGTGTTTACTAATTAAGCATTAGTACAGAGTGAATTTTGCTGAAAATGCCCTTGATTCTACTAAGCAGTGTAAAACATACTGCAACATCCTACAGGCACCCCAACCTTCCTTTTCCCAATAATCCTTATCCCCTTTAAATAATGTATGTATCAAGAGTCTCAAACTCAAATGACTTAGGCTTATAGCTAAGTACCAAGTAAACAGTCTACAGACCATTACAAGCCTAGCCCAAAAGAAAAAAAAATCAAAAGTCCCTTTCAGCATCAAGGAGGGCAAGACAAGATAGACCAAGGAGAATTTAAAATTACCCATCCAATTATTTAGGGATACCCTGAATGTGGCAAGGGTTCGACTCTGTTTAACATGTAATGGAAGATTTTCTGTTTATCTGTTAATTAAGACTTAGTTCCTTTAACCAGGTATTTAAGGTAACATTTGTTCTGGGAAGGAATAGGAGTTCAAGAACCTCAGATGACTAACATATTGTCTCCATTGTATGGAAAGCTTTCTACATGGCCCACCTCATTTGTAAGGGTATCTCATACAGGGGCAAGGTAGTTATAGCATCCCTGTATTCTTCCCTTATAAGACCCATTATTGAGTACAATACCCCTTTCAGCATGTACCTTGCAAAGCACATGCAGCAGCTGTACAGACCACTGAGGTTCCTCACCAGGAGAATCCAGGGCCTCAAACATCTACCCTACACAGATATGCTAAAAGCCCTGTCCCTCTACTCAGTCTCATACAGACTCCTCAGAATTGACCTCTGTCTGGCATACAAAGCGATCTCAGACCCCACCTTGATGGGACTGCTGCATATCCGCAAGTCAGGCTCCACTCGAGTAACCCACACGAGCGACCACAACCTGGTCTGTGACATCAACTGGACTTGTTGGTGGGACGGATTTGTGTCCCAGAGACTCTCCCTTTTGTGGAATAGATTCCCTTTCCACATCAAGCAGAGTACCTCATTAACCTTTTTTAAGCGCAACCTGGATAACTGGATGTGGAACAGAAAATAAACCCCTGGGATTCCACCTGTGTCCCTGCTGGACAGTGGCATCAGGTGCTGACTTGTTGGAACATGGGCTAAATTCTTGGCTAGGCTTGTAAGGGCCTCAGGGCCAATAGTCTAGTACCTTCCTATGATACTATGAAAGATGGTTGAATCTTTCATGATCCGAAAGGCTAGATACAGATCTTCCAGGTGGAGTGTAAAAGTGACTGAGTAAAGAGACAGGTTACCAGTCTGTCCTGATAACTGGGATATTTGAGGCCACTGTTTTTTTTATAGTTATGAATCTTTGAGGGCTCTCAAGGTAAGTTATATGTTTAGACAAAGACATGCCAAAAGGTACATTATAATAAATAATGGGTCTGATGAAGTATGAGTAAAAAGGAATTAAGACTTCTTTGGACCTGGAGTTGCCTTTGAAAATCAGATGAGCTACACAGAATGCTTTCTGAATTACTGTAGTGACATGATGGCCAAACAATAAGGAATTATCAACAAGAGTACCTAGATCACTTATACCAGTGTATACAGTATCCTTGGTAGGATAAGACCAATCTGTTAGCATTACCATAACTGTGGTCTAATAATGATCATCTTTACGTCTTAGTTTTCAGTACCACAAAAACAACTTTTCAGTTATACAGTGAATCAGGGATGACAAAATCATTTTTAATGGATGTTACCAACTGATTTGTTCTGACAAGCACCACAATTTAATGAGACACAATTGTGCAAATGTATATACACCTGAAAAGCAACAGCTTCAAATAAAAAGTACACAGAACCTTCTTAGTGTGAATGACATGAAGCTTTTTTAGAAGACAGCTTCAAAACTGTTCATCTGGCAGCAAAACAATACTGTGAGGCAATCAGCTGCAAAATACATTCCCTCTTGGCTTTAGTACCACAATAGCAAACGTTCAATAATGCAATGCATTTCAGAATGCAAAATAATTTTCCAAGGATGTTACTGATTGTTTTGTTCTGACAAGTATCCTGATAATTTCAGGCTCAAACATATGCACACAAAATTTGCAAGAAGCAACATCTTTAAGCAATACAAACCCTGAAGACAGCTAAAATCAGATTACTTAAATGGGTCTATATTAGAACATGAACTTTGAATGTTCTAATATCAAAAAATAGCGAAGCGACAGAATGACAAAAGTAATATCCAACTTAAATCACCATATTTTTTTCTGATCTTATTTTAAGATGGATGTTGATTCTATTATAGTTGTTTATTATGCATTACATCTAGGGTATAGATTATGTTGTTGAAAGACTGCCAAAACTTTGAATATGCCCCACACACACTACATCTATATAGTGGAAGTAAGCATAAAGTCTTTGTCCATAACATTTGACTAGCATCCTGCCCTCACCAAGAATGATACAAAAATTATAAATTTTAACAATTTGATAATTAGGCATCTTGGTATATCATCAGGACCCATGGATGTATACAGTATCCTTGGTAGGATAAGACCAATCTGTTAGCATTACCATAACTGTGGTCTAATAATGATCATCTTTACGTCTTAGTTTTCAGTACCACAAAAACAACTTTTCAGTTATACAGTGAATCAGGGATGACAAAATCATTTTAATGGATGTTACCAACTGATTTGTTCTGACAAGCACCACAATTTAATGAGACACAATTGTGCAAATGTATATACACCTGAAAAGCAACAGCTTCAAATAAAAAGTACACAGAACCTTCTTAGTGTGAATGACATGAAGCTTTTTTAGAAGACAGCTTCAAAACTGTTCATCTGGCAGCAAAACAATACTGTGAGGCAATCAGCTGCAAAATACATTCCCTCTTGGCTTTAGTACCACAATAGCAAACGTTCAATAATGCAATGCATTTCAGAATGCAAAATAATTTTCCAAGGATGTTACTGATTGTTTTGTTCTGACAAGTATCCTGATAATTTCAGGCTCAAACATATGCACACAAAATTTGCAAGAAGCAACATCTTTAAGCAATACAAACCCTGAAGACAGCTCCCCCCAAGTTAGATGGTGCATCTGAAGAACATACAGGCAACGTATTACAATTTCCCTTCATTTTGCTATTTTAAAGACACCCTCCAAAAATCAGATTACTTAAATCCAGGGGTCTATATTAGAACATCGAAGTGTCAGAACTTTGAATGTTCTAATATCAAACCCAATTCAGCGAACGCTGACAACATCGAACATTCAAAACATCAAATTTTTTCCTAGGGAAAAAATTTGCTGTTCCAAAACACATACACACAACACAAGTACACCAAACAAACAGCAATCCACACACATACACCTAAAATCTTACATCTAACCCTACACTAAACTGTACATACACCACTAACTATCCACTTACCTTAACCCAAACCCTAACCCTAAGGTCCGTCACTATCGCACACTCACCTCACCCGCACCCTAACCCTAACTCACCTACCCCTCCCTAAACCTCATGTCAACACAATCGCACACTTACCTGACCCACGCCCTAACCCTAACTTACCTAACCTGCCCTAACCCTCACGTCCACACAATCGCACACTTACCTGAACCCGACTCGTAACGTTCCACCATAGCACTGAAAATAGCGAAGCGACAGAAACGGACAACCAAATTCTTTCCCTGGGAAAAAATTTGGTTATCTGCAGCTTCGCTATTTTCAGCGTTCGCTGAATAGGGTTCGATATTGGAACATTCGATGTTCTCAAACATCGATGTTCTAATATCGACCCAAATCCAGTGGCAGCATATAAAGTAATATCCAACTTAAATCACCATATTTTTTTCTGATCTTATTTTAAGATGGATGTTGATTCTACCCCCACTGCAATGTAATACAACTGTTTGCTTTCTTATAGTTGTTTATTATGCATTACATCTAGGGTATAGATTATGTTGTTGAAAGGGCTATTCATCGAACGCCCTTTCATCGACATGTAAGCACTGGACTGCCAAAACTTTGAATGGCCAAATAAGCAAATTTTTTTCCCAGGGGAAAAAAATCGCTTGGACAACAACAAAGAAAACAAACACCCCATGAAATGGGGGCTATGCCCCCCACACACACCCTAACTAAATATACCAATTCCGAGATCACACTACAGTGGAGGAAAGGGCAAATTCCCAACAACGGCCAAGTGATTTATTCCCCTGTGAAAAAATTTGCTTATGTAGCCGTTCAAAGTTTTGGTAGTTCGGTGTTTAAGTGTCGATGAAAGGGAATTCAATGAACAGCCCTTTCGACAACATAAATGGAACCCCTACATCTATATAGTGGAAGTAAGCATAAAGTCTTTGTCCATAACATTTGACTACAATTCATTATTAATTAATTTTTACACTGCAAGTAAAATATGCACTCCAGGCCGGTATGACCCTGACCCTGAGTAGCATCCTGCCCTCACCAAGAATGATACCACGGTATAAAGAAAAAATTATAAATTTTAACAATTGGTTAAGCTTCTGGTGTCATTAAAAGGGGATCCAGTGTCTGTCAGCCTGGGATGACATGCTCGACAAGCCATGCTGCTTCGCTAGAGACGGCTTGCACCTGTCACCCTTAGGCTTTTGAATACTGGCCAAGGCTCTTGCCACGCCCATAGTACCTTTTTTAGGCAAGGCTCAAAAGATAAACCTATCGCCGTAAATAGCACAAGTAACAAAAAACTGAGGGTAATGCTACTCAATGCCAGAAGTCTAAACCTCAAAATGCATGCACTGGAGGCACTCCTCAGTATTCAGAAAACTGATATATGTACAGTAACAGAAACCTGGTTTACGGCAACAGAGAGCACCCCAGCACTACCAGGCTACAACTCATACCATACATTTCGGCCACAAAACCCGGACAGAAATACGTAAGGCGGGGGCGTATCCATATTCATCAAGGATACCCACACCTCCAGGTTAGTGGCAGAGCACGATGCTTCAGAGATCATCAAAATGCAACTAACAACGGGCAGAACTGCAATTCAAATTGTAGCTTGCTACAGATCACCCACCATGTCCCAGGACCCCCATTCCGCATTTCTGAAAACACTGGGAAACATAAAGGTCCTACCAAACACCCTGATATTGGGTGATTTCAATTACCCAAACATTAACTGGGGGAATTACTCAAGTACTAACTCCCTTGCCCAACATATCCTAGAATTTATAAACTCAAATGCCCTGGATCAACTGGTCAACACCCCCACCAGAGGTGACAACATATTGGACCTAGTCATCACCAACATGGGCGACCGGTGTTCCACACCAGAGGTCAACCTCTCACTGGTTAGATCTAACCATAAACTAATCATGCTGGATATCCACATTCCGCTCCCATCACCAGTCAAAGAAACCACCGTGAAAAACTTTTCAAAAGCAAACTTCACGTTACTTAAGACCAAGGTGGAAAGTTTCAAATACCCCATGCTAAAGGAAAACACTGCCCAAGCTGCAAAATCCTTTACGAATGCACTCTACAGGCACCTACAAAACTGCATAAATCGTGCTATCCCAAACAAAACCAAGACTCACTCCTCCAAGAAAAGGAAACCAGTCTGGTGGACCCCTGCTATAAACAAGCTATACAATAGAAGGAGGAAACTAGTACAGAAAAGAGTAAAATCCCAAGAGGGGAATACATCCCTGATCAGTATCAGCAAGAAACTATGATCCCTCATAAAATCATCCAAGGCTAGCTTCGAAAGAAAAATTGCCAATGACTCCAAAGAAAACCACAAGGCATTCTTTAGCTATGTCAAGAATCTAAGTGGCAATTTCCAGATCTGCTCAGAGTTAGTGCAGAATGGCACAAAATACACTGAACCGACTGATATCACCAACATCCTAGCAGACAGGTTCAGTGCAAACTTCACATCCCTCTCACCCTCAAAAGGGCCCATAACCATACCAGAAGAATGTAGTGCCCCTGAAATCATAGACACTCAGGTTAAAACAGCCCTCTCCAAAGCCAAAAACACAGCATCAATGGGACCGGATGGTGTCCTAGGCTGCGTCCGACATGAGCTCAAAGATAAACTAACCCCTCACCTAAACACAATGTTCAAACTCAGCTTCTCCACAGGCTACGTACCCATAGAGTGGTGCACAGCAACGGTTATTCCACTCCAAAGGTGGAGCCACAATAGACCCCGGGAACTATCGCCCCATACGCCTGACTAGCTTAGTCAGCAAGCTGTGGAGTGCATCATCATGGATCTCATTAACAGAGACATTGGGAACCTCCAAATACTGGACCCTACCCAGTTAGGCTTTGTTAAGGGCAGATCATGCCTCCTAAACCTGGTGGACTTCTTTGAGATAGTTACCAAGGCTATAGATGAGGGAAAGGTGGTCCACACAGCCTACCTAGACCTCGCAATGGCCTTCAACATCATTCCCCATTCTGGTACTATAGACAAGCTCTCCAGCCTGAGCATAAACCCCTACGTCATGAGATGGGTTGCCAACTGGCTCAAGGACAGAACCCACATGGTAAGAGTTGTGGAAGCTAGGTCTGACTCTAAACCGGTTACAAGTGGCGTTCCCCAGGGCTCAGTCCTAGGACCCCTCCTGTTCGGCATATACGTCTCAGAGGTACAGGCAAGCACAGGAGGACTATGACTGACCAAGTTCGCAGACGACTGAAAACTAGGGGCTGTAACTGACTCTCCGGCTAACACAGACATCCTCCAAAAGGGTTTCACTGAGACAGATACCTGGTGTCAAAACCATGACCTCAAGCTAAATGCCAAAAAGTGCATAGTCATCACCTTTGGAAAAAACAAAGTACCCACAAACTACCACATAGGTGGTATCTCCTTAAATACGGAAGATGAAATAAGGGATCTGGGGACCCAAGTAGATAATAATCTCTCCTTTGATAATCACACTGCCAAAGTGGTTAAAAAATCTTTCTATGTGGCCCACCTAATCACAAAAGGGTTTTCATCCAGATCAAAAGAGGTCATTGTGCCCCTCTATGCATCACTCATCAGACCCATCATAGAGTACAATGCTCCATTTGGGATGTACCTTACAAGACACCTGCAACAGCTGGAAAGACCACAGAAGTATCTCACCAAGAGGATCACTGGCCTCAAACAGATGCCCTATGCAGCTCGACTGAAGAAACTCCAGCTGTACTCAGTTGCATAACGTCTACTCAGAGGTGATCTCTGCCTGACATACAAGGCCATGTCCAACCCAGAATTGATAGACATGCTCCACCTAAAGAAAACCATATCCCCTCGAGCCACACGCTCTAGGGATCTAAACCTCACCACAACAATAAATAGGATGTGCTGGAGGGACAGATTCCTGTCCCAGAGACTTTCCATGCTCTGGAACAAGATTCCAATCTACATTAGGCAGAGCTCCTCACAAACTCTTTTCAAGAGAAACCTTGATGAGTGGATGGGAAACAGGAAATTTACCCCGGAGATCACTTCAGTGGCTCTGCTGGACAGAGGCACAATGAACTAATTTAAGGGGGTGGCGAAAGCCAATACATTCCAGCTAGGCTTATAAATGCCTTTCGGCAGATAGCCTAGTACCTACCTATGAACCTAAAGCCACCCTTTTTTACTTACTGCAACAAGCAGTCAAATGTCTTACTCTTCCACCTAAAACAGGAATCTCTTTTTTCCTTACCTGAAACAAGTTTTCCATAATATCAGCTCATGAAATCAATGGTTGCCCTAATTATAATTTACTGTGCAAACAGAAGCATAGCTAGGGTGGGGGTGAAGGGTGTAGCTACACCAGGTGAAAGGTGTTAGGGGGCACGATTGGTAAATGGTGATCGAGCAGTAGTACAGTACTGACTTTAATTTCTGTACTGGCATTTCTGCATGCCGGTACAATAATGAACACTGGCACTGATTTTAGTCAAGATAGCTTCAGCACTCTGCTTGGCAAGCAGCCTGTTACAAATGTAGTAAATGTAGCAAGCAGTTTGCTACAGTTCTAATCAACTAGTAAAAGGAGAAATAAGTACCTTTTTTCAGTCCTGTAACCCACATGTGGGTGAAGAGCACCAGCCGGGCACAAAATTGGGGAACAGATTCTTTTTTTTTTCTCTCCTCAATTTAGTACCAGATCAGGGAATGGTACTGGATGCTAGATCAGTTCTGTATGCAAAAAAACACCGAACAACTCTGATTTCTCTGCCACAAAATCACTCCTTCTGGAGTTGGAGAAGTCCATGTGTAGGAAAGGAGACAGCATCACACAATCAATGAAATAAGCAAAAACTCCACTGAAGGTAAAGCACCAATGCACTAATCCACACACAAACTACAGGCAGTCAGTCCTCAGAGTCACTAAGACAAGACTTTGTCAATGTAGCTTTGATCACAAACTATGTTTTGTTAATGCAGTAATTAATTTAGTTTCATAGGCTGCATTAAGATTGTTCATCGGCTGCATGTGGTCTGTCGGTCAGGAGTAAGACCCTTGGTCTTGACAATCCCAGAATCTAAAACATTTTCTGTGACCTAATAGCACTCAGTAATTCTATAATCCCCTCAATAAAGCAAACAGTATTCTGCTGAGACATAATGGATCCCAATGTTAATATCCTCTGTTAAGAGGTGAAAAAAAAAAATCCAACTTCCAATGTGTTTCAGATTGAACATTTCTAATAAAAAATATTTTCTATGCATTCTAGAAGTTGGATTTTTTCCTCTTAACTGAGGATGTAATGTTAACATTTTATAGTAGTTGGCATTATTTTTTTGGAAAGGCTAGAATTATATTAAAAAAAAAGAAAAGAAAAAGCGCTACATTTCAGAATAGGTAAGAAAGAAAGAGATATGTCTGAATTGTCCTTTACAAGTGTATCTACACCTTGACCATCATAGCAACAAACTGAGGTAAAGGGTAGTTTTCCCCAAGTATCTGCTTAGGATTTTGCTTCATTTGTCCTGACCCTCAAGCATAAGGGGCAAGTTGGTATACTCACACATCTTTCATTCTAGAGGATACTATTGCTACTATCTGTCATAATGGCACTTACAATATGTTGCCAGATGTGTTTTAAGCACAACTGCTGAAGTCTAGAAACATTTTATATTATGATATTAATGAATTATGTGATCGATGCATTATGACTCAAATGCTGTCATTAGTCCTGACAGGACACAGTAACACCCTTTATTTAAAATATAGAACTACAATATTATTGTTAATTACATATGACTATTGCCTTCTGCGTGGAGACATGCGTGAATGGGCATACCTTCGTTGAAGGTTGTGCATCAGGGATGGTAACTCAGCACGTAAAAATCAACTACCAATCATTAGCGGACTGGAGTTCCGCTGTGGCGACCCCTAACCGGGAAAAGCCGAAAGACACAAACAAACAAACAAACATATGACTACTGCCAGTGTTTCAAGGACAATACAAACTGTCCACTTCAGCTAGTCACAAGTTGCTTAGAAGTTAAATTAATCTTAGCTACATATTCAAGAAAGAATGCTGTATAATTTCTCATGGTCACGTTGCTGGAATGCTGTCATAATAACAAAGAAACAAGCATGTTGTGGTGGGTGATCATTATTAACACAGTGAAGGATTATATGGAATAATAATAACAAAGAAACAAGCATGTTGTGGTGGGTGATCATTATTAACACAGTGAAGGATTATATGGAATAATAATATGCTAATCAAAATGGTGAATCAAATCTAAAGAACTAGTTAGATGTCTACTTTTGAGAGATATTTTCATTGTAGCAAAACAGTCATGTGTTCAAATGAACAGTAATACCTTAAAGGTTATATTGTTCTTTTTCAAGATTTTATTTTAAGGCAACTCACATATTCTAAGTAATGAAACTATTTACTTTCTCAATGTAAACTTATTTTTGTTTGTTCTGAGTATGTTTTCCAGGCCATCTTTGATTGGAAGTGGCCTATGTGCACTTTTGTGAGAAAACACCCCTATAAGCCACACCCACATGAAGGTCACTTCCCAAGAAAGCCACTCCAGTCATTTCCTTCAATTATTTAAATGCACAGGAAGAAAAGATACCTTGTAATATAGTTAAACTGCAAGTGAAGTGGAATTTTTTTTAATAAGCCTGCTTTATCTGTTGCTCCTTTACACATTTTACTGTAAAAGTCATGTCCTCAGAAAATACAAGCCCATGTGCCTTCTTTCAAAGGGATGCATAAGTTAATCTAAACAGTTTAACTAACTTTGGGTAGGCGAGCAAGCCTTACAGCTCAGTGAAAGTAGAATAGCAACCTCTCTCCTCCCTGTGTACAGTAGCTTAAACTAGAACAGCACAAACACAGATAGACTTAGCATATGCAGTAAACTTCTCTGTCATTGAAACGGCATGAAAACCAACGCTCATAAAAAATGCATCTGGCCAGTGAAGGATTAGGTTTACTTTTGAGTCGTTTTCAAAATAGACTCCTTGCACACATTTTAGGGCAATGCATACATTAATTTGTTCTTTTATTCATCTTCCTGATTGTATTAAATTATATTCCTTGTATAATACAGCACCACTTGTTAGAATGTGTTTTAAAATTTGTAGTTTTAAACATTTTAATAAGCAATGAAACAAAGTATAAACCAATGACAAAATTACCCATTTCAGAAAATGTCAACCATAAAAGGGAATCCAGACTTCTGTCATGACAATCCACCAATATCACTCGATACACAATCTCTACAGAAATAAAATCATTGGAATAATTCCACATCAAAATAAATCTGTAACTAATGAAGAAGAAACCTCAATGTTTCATCAAAAAATTAAACTGGGAATATTGCAGTTACTAGGCATCAAATAATCTGCAATCATATGTGCCATTTGATAAAACAGTTGCACATTGAAAACAGACTTAGCATGAGCAGCAGTAAACAAAATGCACTGAAAACTTCAACCTTTATGGACCAAGACCCACTGTTGAAAATGGTAATTTTCATGACCCATTACTCATATCCCTGTTCGTAAACTACTCATACTTTATTAGTCAAATGGGACCGGTAATAGACTGGGGCCTCCCGAGCAGTCCCTCTTCCAGCCATACAAGTGTTCTACAATTAGGTATTTTCTGCCATTGGGCTATTTTCAAGTTACAGGCTCCTTGAACACATTTTGCATTCATGTATGTTCATTGATTCACCTTCCTGATTGTTGCTAGTATGTATTAAATTTGTAATTTGAGAACATTTTAACCATAAAAGGCCACTCAAACTTGTAATCAATATGGAAGTTTAGTTTCTCATGTTTTTGCTGAGAATGATAGTAACTAGAGTCTCTTGACTGAAGAATTACTATTTCCAAAATCTCACTAGGAAATTGTCATTAAAAAATATCTTCAAGCTGGATAAATGGTCACATGACTTGTTTGCCTTGTAATTCCTATGATCCTGATGATTATCCTGAATTTGTTCTCTATGAGATGAGTTTAGTTAAATGTGTTTCTGTACAACACAGCTGGCAGCTCATCTAGCCTGCTGTCTGGTTTCCTTCCATCTTCCCACTTTTGGAAACACAGGAGTCTGCTGGCAGCCTTGTCATGTAATGCCTGCAAACAGTGCCATGTGGTCAACTAACAGAAAGGATTACCTTATAAGACCTCAGGAATTAAAGGTTATCTTGCTAACATAGTCTCTGTCCTTAACACAAATTCTCCTCAAACATGAACTTGAGTACAAAAGTTTTATATTCTAATGTAGGATTAGCACGTCAGACATGTCAGCAAAGCAAAGTTTTTCTCAGCAATCAACTGGTGAATGGTCTCAGACTCTGTGACATGCCTGCTGCAGGAATCTCGACAGTGAACTACTGTGGTTACACTACCTACTTAAACAGGAAGGGAAACAATGACAATTAATTCCCCCCTGGCTACCAATGGCATAAGATGATAATAAAAGGGAGACTACCTACAGAAGGGACTTTTCTTGAATTTATTGGAAATATTAACATGACTGAAGGTCACATCAAAGTGTGAATACTACAACATAAAGAGTCCAGAATTATGACAGAAAACCTAGCAGTAGGCTGGGAATTTTCTTGCTATTATTTTTAAAGGAAAATAAATACAAATGAGAATGTCCATTAATGAGTTTCTGCCTGAAAACAAAAGAAATCTCCCACTGAAGGAAAGATTTCTTATCTGACCTGATAAACTACTGATATTCATCAAATCAAATGTGAAATCACAGATGGCTAAAATTAACTTTTATGAATAACTTTCTTAGGCTAAAATGAAGAACTTTTTTAGGCTAAAATTAGTCAGGCATTTGAGGTATATTTAAACTGGTAATTAATTTAATCTCCTGTCAAGTTAGAAAACACCTTTTCAAATCACATCACACAAAATACAGTCCTCACAACATCCTCTTCAGCAAGTACTTGAGACCAGGAGGTCTCCTGCACAGAAAAAGAGGAATAAAGAGGTGTAGGAACAGGAACATTAAGGCTACCCGGTTAATAAGGGTCACTAGGGATTAACAGGGATGGTAGAAGTACATTTTAAATAAGACACTCTTGACCAGAAAGAAGGGAGACAAGGACAACATACAACTATGTTACTGAAAGAGAGGAAACACAGTCTCCAATGTTCATCAAGGAGCATAATAATCTATGTTGGTTTCCATAACAATTGCAAATAAGCACACTTAAGGAACATACTAAAAATGATGAAGTCTGGCCCCTAAGAAATCCATCATTTAAAAAAAAATAGCACAAACTAAGGGGATCTGGATTTTTGGCAGATGTACTATCTGAAGGTATATGTCCTGGTCCTGGGCCCAGAAGAAGATGATGCTGCAGGCAGCTTTGGGAGGTGTAGTAAATCATGGCAAGATAAAAAATATATGTTTTCTTCATCATTTGCCCATAGTGGTCCTTTAAGGTCACTATATAATGAAACCTCAGCTTGGTCTTAAGCATCACTGCAAATATGTAAATATTTGATGTGTTTTTGTTTTTTTTATGTTTTTTATTGTCAACACTTACCTGTTGTACATGGTAAACCCAGTTTGAAAATGCTTGATGACTTCTTATATTATTGTAATTTTATGGAACAACCAATAACCCATTTCAAAGCCTCTTTAAAAATCATCTGAAAAATACATGGCTCTGTTCCTGTATAAAGCCTGCCTAATGCTCAGCCCTTCCGCTTCTTCCACACTAGCCTCATCCTCCTCTTCTGTTACATTTCAATCCTTCACAGTCTGCAACATCCTAAGGCTCTCCTAACTCCTCTGTTTATATACCATATCCTTAAGTTACTGCTCAGGTTGTATTGCTTCTATTCTGTTTAACTCTCTCACTATCTTTCTGCATCACTAACTTTCTGGCTGCTATTTTTCCTAACTGAAGCTAGCATTCTACATGTACTATAAGAGTCAATGTCACACATTGCACTACCTATGTACTATTTTTTTGGACACTATCCACATCATGTATGGTGAGAGTGACTATTATTGTCTGTAGTGTTTTAAAGCTATAGAATTGTCTAAATGTGTAGCAATATACTGCAACGTCTTGTAACATAGTTTGTTCTTTCAACTTATTTTTGTATAGTATTCCTAATGTAATTTATATTGTATTAGATTATACTGTATTTGTATTGTACTGTATGTGGAGCTTTTCTCCCTGGGCCTCTGTTGAAAATGGGTTCTGTAGACCCAGTCAGACCACCCCAGTAAACAAATGTCAAATAAATAAAAACTTAAAAGATCAGGCAAGGTTGCAGCATTATCATCCATCAGAGAAAAAATAAAATAAAATAAAATCTCCTGACTATGTACTGGGGGAGATCGATGGTCCTCATCCCAAGTATGATTATTTCCCAGAAACAAATGGCTGGGAACAAAAACCTGGAGATCAGAGAGCAGACCAGGATCAATAAATGGCTTATTATGTGTGTGTGTGTGTGTGTGTGGGGGGGGGGGGTATTATTTAAAATTTAGAATCCTGAGGAAAAAGTTCAATTGTGAGAATTGTGAGTACAAAAAGCAACAGTAGAGTTAATTTCTTATTTCTTAGAGGTGTTTTGCTGTACTCTAGAGTTCACAAACACAAGTGACACAGAACACTTTAGTGACTATCACTTCAAGAGTAACAAAACTGACTTGCCATGCTAAGCAGTTTTCAAGCATTTAAATGATGTTAACGTCTTAGTTCTCAATATACTTGAGAGAGCTTTTGCACTATACATAAAAAAATATGAAATTCTTCTGGCAAAAAACAAAAATTTATTATGCAGCTTAAAAATCCATTGCAGCTAAAAAAATGTTCACTTTCAACATGCCAAGTGATGTTCATATATATTTTTAAATTAACAGTTGTGATAATTCTGTTGCAGAAAAATAGATTGTGTAACTGAGACTAACAGCTGAAAAAAAAACTAGCAAAACATCATGTACATACATCCATAACCCTTTTTTCCCATTTCTGCACATTGGCTTGGGGTGTTACTTTAACAGTGACAATCATCTTGAGCTAATGTTTACACCATGTCCATGTCAAACCCCTGTGCTGTTAGACATGCTCCACTTAAAGAAATCCCAATCCCTCAGAGCCACATGCTCCAGGGATCTAAACCTTATCACAATGAACAAAGCATGCTGGAGGGATAGGTTCCTAACCCAGAGACTCCCCATACTCTGGAATAGACTGCCCATACATGTCAAGCAGAGTGCCTCCTTGGCACTCTTCAAAAGGAACCTTGACAATTGTATGGGAGATAGGAAATTCACCCCAGGCATCACGTTAGTCACCCTGCTAGACAGGGGTTGAGGGAAGTAAATACAGTGGGAAGAAACATCCAGGGAATTGTTATGGCTAGGCTTGTATAGGCCCTAGGGCTGATAGCCTAGTACCAACCTATGAACCTATGAACATTCAGTGGCCCTTAATAGAGGGATAGGTCTGAGTCTGCAGTCTCTTGCAGTGCTACCATATGGTGATTAAATTGTCAGACAACCAGAATTCTGACAATTAAGTACTCTTTAAAGGACTTCAAGGACATAAATGATTTATCTCATTGCCAGCCTCCGATATGTAGATGGACTTATGAGGGGGACCCATGACTCTTGGGCAGAGAAGCTGAAAAGTATTAATTTTCAGGCACTAGGTCACTGCTGGGTCTAGAAAAAAACATTCACAATATAGTTTGCCCTTGCAACTAAAGAGTTAAGTGGGATAACAAGGATAACTGGAAAAACTTTTCTGCCTCTTCACAGATTTAGGTAAATGGAATCTATCTATTACCAGATCTGTATTGGTGTGCAGGCAACCATAAGACTAAAAACATAATGCACTACCAAAACAGGTATAAGGAAACCAGCTGGGTAAGGACAACTACCCTCTCCATGGGTAAAATGCTCTCCAATTGCAGAATGCAATCACACTTGAATAAACTGGAACAAACTGACAGAAAATCAAATAGGACTTTCCAAGGTGATTTTTATAACTAGACCAAGATCACGACTGCCACAGAAGGAGAAAAAGGCATGTCATTCTCACTCAGTTATCACTAACTAGCTATATCTGCAGAAAGCTAAGCTTCGTAAATGATAAATAACAATCTGAGCCAAAGATAGACCAAATGACAGAGATCAGGGGTGCTGCAATTGGTCCCAACCTCTGAGGAAAAGTACAAACTGGTCATAGACTGAGGGGGGATGTATATTACAGCAGGTATCCTTCATATCCATGATTACATCCATTCTCAAAGGAATAGGGATAACAGACTGAAGAGTGATCTGAAAATAAGTGCACAGAACTTAGCAAATGAAGTTGCTTAACAGAGCATAAGAAGGCAATCACACACACACACACACACACACACACACACATATATATATATATATATATATATATATAATATATATAGACCAGAAAATAAATCAAGGACAGTTTTTAAATATTGCTCTTAGAAAGTCTAGAACAGGTTTCACATTAGCCATTTTCTGAAGGATATGAAGTCTGACACTCAACTGTCTGCCATCTATTGCTCTCAACGAATCAGAGACAAATCCAGAAATAATCAGGCACACTTTAATACCATTTACAACCTGCAACAAATCTATTAGAGTTATTCACCATATTTTTTTCCAAAAGGCACATTTTAGGAGACACATGGGTAAAGCATGACTCAAAATCAGAGACAGTTGAGAGACAGGTGTCATCATTTATTGAATTCTGCATTTGATGATTTGCCAGAAAATTAAAATTTTTATGAGGAATAGACCACAAATAAAAGGCAAGATACTGGACAGTTGACAGCTATGACACACACTTTCTAGCACCAACATGCAAATGTAGTTTTTGACCACTTCCCGGGAAAGTGACTGGACAATTACAGGGAATATAAAAAGTATATACATGTTATATTAGAAGTCTTTATGGTCTAATGACCTATTCCATACATACACACACACTTTCTCTCGCATACAGAAGCTAACGTTTTAAATTACACATAGACACATCTATAATACAAAATAAACTTTCCCCACCACATCACTAAGTTTTTTTCTAAACCGAATGCCAAACGAGCATACACAGTCTTAACCCCAACCCTTAACTTCTAGCTTAAATTTTGCGCGTGACTGCAGAATGTATTTACTTCCACGTTAGTGTGTGAACTCATATTCCTCCTTAAAGGAAAAGTTACTAATACCGCGATCAACCTGTTAAAGTGGGAGGGCGCTCCTCGACTCAGTGACAAGGCGCTGGGAAGAGTGCACGGACCGATAAAAATTAGTTAAAATAAAAAAATAAATAAATAGATAAAATTGCACCCTTTACAAGGCTGGCCTGTATGGCGCCTTAGGCGGTCGCCTAGTTCGCCTATGCCTAAGGCTGGCCATGTCTACAGCTTGGAATAAGCATCCTCATTTGTGTTAGTTTTTTTTCAAGTTTTAGCTTCTGGTATTTAGGCCCTGCATCTGAACAGGTTTCTGCTCATTTCAACCGAACTGAACTAAGGTGGGCTACCAGCCACAACTCTGAGCTGAGATACCAGACAACTAGAGGCTTCAGAGCTTCTAAAAACATAGGTTGCCTGTTTTTTTTTTTTTTTTTTTTTGCTTATTTATACTATATGCTGCACCTTTTATTGCCTGCTGCCTACTTTTATACTGTATATATTTACTGTGTACTAAACTACACTGTTTTACTCCAATTGCCTGCTACACTGTGCCTGTAAAGTCAAATTTTATTTCTGTTTTCACTGTTTAGCAAGATTTCTTGTTGTTTCCACTGTTTGTTAAGTATTTACTAGTATTATTTCACTGTTTTAAAGCTATCTGTTCTGACTTCTCTGGTTTTCCCACCAAGCAGTGCTTAATTAACCGATCTGTT
This sequence comes from Protopterus annectens, assembly GCF_019279795.1. Lineage (NCBI taxonomy): Eukaryota > Metazoa > Chordata > Ceratodontiformes > Protopteridae > Protopterus > Protopterus annectens. The sequence goes on from NC_056735.1 coordinate 1,420,136,225, forward strand.
AACTGTTTAAACCATTCTTTAGAGCCTCCTGGCTGATTTTCTGTTGTTTTAAATGTTTCTTTTAGTGCCTCACTGCAATTTTTCTGCTGTGTTAAATATTCTCTACTGTTTCTCATTGAAACTAGGGTAGCTAGCAGCTGTAGCATAGTTCAGATCCAGGCCTGCTGCTTCTGGAACTGTTTACTTGTTCTGAGCACATTTTCCAGGCCCTCTTGGATTGGAGAGGGCCTATCTGCACTTTTGTGAAAAAACTGTGTCTGATCGGCACCTGACTGGTAAAGGGAGGCCAGTCTAGGGCTTGGAATAAGCATCCTTATTGGGCCTTTTGAATTTTGTTAGAGTCTTTTTTCAAGTTTTAATTTCTGGTATTTAGACCCTGCATCTGAGCAGGTTTCTGCTTGTTTGAGTGTCACACATAACCACTCACTGTTGCACAATTGTGTGCCAAAGCCAGAGAGTAAATTCAACACATTTTCCTTTATAACACAGGCAGAAATATCCATTTGCCGAGGTCCTCCATGATTGTTTCTGAAAAGTCACCCCTAGTGACAACAGTCATCAACCTAGCATTATAGACAGTTGAACTACCCTTGTTTCTCCTGCCAACCTTGTTGGCTTGGTTCTCTTGAGGCAGTGTAGCAATTGCCTCATGTACACAAACAACTCTCTGTTAATAACACATTCTAGTATAGAGTGCAAGAGATGTATTTACACCAACACTCCAGAATGTATGCTCTCTCTCACTCAAAACAGTAACATAGAGAAAGCTATCAACTCACCCACCACTACATATTACCACAGTACCACTATTCATACACATACCATTACTCATGCACATAGTACGTATCAAACACATAAATCCACATGCGCAGAGGTTCTCTCAAAAAACTTACTGAAACACCAGAGTCCTCAAAAACACAAGTCTGCTACAGCTAACACAGTCTCCACAACACATAGCAACACTAGTGTTGCACCCATTCAGCCCGTAAGGTGTAACACTCAAAAAACATTTTTTTTTTGTCACTGGAGACTCAATAGTTAGACACATGGCTGTCCCACTCACCAGCCTGGTTAAGGAGAAAGTCATGGTCAACTGCCTGTCCAGTGCCAGGATTTGTCAAATCACACATGCACTCAAGTATCTCAGCAACAATTACCGTTATGACTCTGTCATAGTTCATGTTGGTATGAATGACCTGAGACATACCTCACCGGACTATATGAAGAGAGACACGGTCGAGCTCTCCAAGTATGTGCACCAGGCAAGTATGTCCCTAGCCTTAAGTGGCATACTACCCTCACCTAGAATGATGCCACAGTATAAAGAAAAAAATAACTGATTTCAATAATTGCCTTAGCTTTTCATGTCATTCCAAGGGGATCCATTCCTGTCTGTCTCCCCCATAGTGCCTTTTTAGGCAAGGTCTCAAAAACAACATTACCAACGTGAAATTAACCAATCAGAACAAAATAAGGGGGAGGGTGGCATAATGGTTAACGTGTTTGCCTTACAAACTGAAGGTGCAGGGTTTGAGTCTCACAAAAGATAATTGGCTAGGCTTAAAAATGGCTCACAAGGGCAGTTAGCCTAGTACTAATCTATGAACCTATGAACCTATAAGGGTCATGCTGCTAAATGCTAGGATCTTAAACCAAAAACTGCACTCCCTGGAAGCACTTCTATCACTAGAAGATGTAGATATCTGTGCAGTCACGGAAACCTGGTTTAAGGCCTCAGACAGTACCCTGGCCCTGCAAGGCTACAATGCCTTCCACACCTTTAGACTGCAAAAGAAATGTGTTAAAACCAAAGGAAGCAATGTTTTAATCTATATTAGAGATAAATTCACCTCACGTCTAGTTAGACTGGACAACTCCATGGAATTACTCCAGATCCAGGTTAAGGTAAGTAAGATCCCCATTCAAGTCCCAGCCAGTTATATATCCCCTCCATGGATCACAACACCCATGAAGCCTACTTAACCAAACTAAAGACAATCCAAATTTTACCGTACACACAGGTTATGGGGGATTTCAATTATCCCTCCATCAACTGGGAAACCTACTCTAGCCCAAACTCGCTAGCATAAAAGTTCCTTGACTTTGTGAAATGAAATGCCCTGGAGCAAATTGTCCATACCCTGACAAGAGAAATAAACATTCTAGATCTGGTCCTCACCAACATGTCAAAACAGGTGCACTGCTGCAACTGTTGGACCCTCATTAGTTAATACTGACCACCTGCAAGCAGAACAATTTAAACATTTATAAGTACCTTTTGGTTTATCTGATTGAGGGGGAAGGACGGCTGTACTATCATCTTGTAATGAATTCTTTAAACTGCCTGATTTTTTATAAATAAAACTAGGAACCTTCCCCAGAATACTTGACAAATCACTATTACCATTGATAATTTTCCAATTATCAGTGATAATATTTTTAATCATAATACTGTCTACAGACATATCCACAACACATTTAGGCTGACTAAATAGAAAATCTTCTGCTTGCAGGTTTATCCATAAAGGGCCATACATTAGTTTAACACACCTAGATCGTACTATTGCTGTGCCTGGTAGGTTTACTTGTAATACATCTTATGTGGTATATATTGCTCTGTGCTCTGGTTGTATGGTATTTTATATAGGTATGACCACCAGACAGCTTAGCAGATGTATTAAGGAACACTGTTATGCCATTAAAACCAAAGACAGTAATAATGCTTTATATAGGCACACTTTGGAGTGTACTATGTTTAAAAAGTTTTCCTTTGCTATTTTAGAGTATATTAGCAAAGATCTGCAAGGGGGGTATTAAAAATAGGGCTGAAAGAAGGGAAACCTTATGGCAATTAAGACTGGGTGCTGACAGTCCACCAGGACTGAATTAAAGTATAAATATTAAGTGTTTTTTAGAAGAAAGGAAGTTAAAATTATAACAAGGTCTTGTTAAATCTTGTTAAATTTTATTAATTGAACGATTGGTGGTTTTTAATTGATTTGAAGTGTATTTAAATAGTTTTGATTTTACTGTGTATTCATTCTGAAGAAGTTTTTACGAAAGTGGTGATTAAACTTTTCTACGCTATTGGAGTTTAGAGTTGTTCCTCTGTTGGCACAGTGTGTTTTTGGTTCTTGGTTGTTTTTTGTTATACCCAGTGCCATTTTTGTTTTATAAATGTAGCCACAGCAATTATAATAATAATTTAATACAGAGAAGACCAAAATCACATATTCCCTAAACATGCTGTGACCATTGTCTTAAGGAATGAACATCCCCTCTGTGGCAAAATTATACACCCAAAACAATACTGCCAGGGTCATTACTGCAATAATTTTAACATGTGGGACACTCAACCCAAATGTGTAGAAAGGATGGCTGGCAAGGCAGGATAAAAAGTTCAAACTTTTTTTATATATGTACTAAACACGTTTATCAGAAATCACAGACTTCATCAGAATGCATTACTTACATCAGTGTCAGCCATTTTATAACCAGTTCATGTCATATGACTTGCTAAGTCAAAATCTTAGACAGTACACTAAAAATATGTTGTATAAACCAAGGTTAAAAATGTTGTAAAATGCAACCAACTAGTTACAAATATATTTATGATTATTAAATTACCCACAGTTAATCCACTGTAATTATTCTAAACAGTGCAGTGTCTAAAATATATTTGCTCTTTTTCTTTAAAAGTCATAATGCTAGTTGCTTTATTAAGCCCCAGTGAATTGTGAGGACACTCAAAGCGCACCTTCCCCAAACAGGGTGAGCTCAGTGTCTTAAGGTGCACCAAATATTTTCATTCACAGACTGCATTCATTCTTGTGAGAAATTTTTGAGCTCCCAACTAAGAAATAGTGATAGAACATCTAGTAGTTCTGGTGTGTTTTATCTGTATCTTACAGACAAAAAGTGTAGGGTTTGATTCTCACAAGGGCATTAGCCTAGTGCTAACATATGAACCTATAAGTATACAAGAAACTCTATGACAGGAAGCAAGGTTGTTTTTTTTGCATATCATTAAGTTGTACTGTCTCAAATCCTGGGCTGAAATAGGAGATTTGGTAGCAGCTGTATATAAAAGATTAAATCACCATGCATCAACTGACAGTTCAGTGGCATCACTGAGTTTACCTCAGTGTCCTTAAAGAATTCAGTCTCACTGTGAGTACCTGGCTGCTGACAGATGAGCACCTCCAAACAAATCATTACTTCAATACACTGTAAAACGTGCCCATGTTTTGTGATATGTTAAACTTCTTTAAAGCTCTAACAAAAAAATATAAAATGAAAAGCATAATTTTTATAATATTGGGAAATTTTAAACTTATAAAACAAAAAACATCTACTATGTAAAGGCAATAGACAATTACTAGAAACTCTTCTCAGTGACCATAACAATCAAAACTGGGAAAGAATATAAATGTCAAATACACAGTTTGTAAAAAATATGCACCCCCTTCCTTTCCAAACTTACACATATCAACAACATGGTCACCAACAGTAGAGAAGAGAGAACCCCCAAAAAAAACAGTACATACCTGTTTCACATTTATATTGTATTTCATCTATCAATATAATCAAGCAAGTGATTTCTGATGGAGTGATCCTGCAGGAAACATAGGGCAGCTTACAAATCACAGTAATAGGTCTAAAACAATAGTAACTCCTAATAAGCAATAGTCTTTCTCCTGTACTAAGTCAATATCGTCACTGAAAATCATTTCCCCCTAATATCACATCTATAATACAAAATAAACTTTCCCCACCACATCACTAAGTTTTTTGTTAGACATTTAGGATTCTAACAACCATTACTACAGAACGAGTTAAAAGATGATCGTGTTGGTTTTCAATGAAATCTAGCCAAACTGCTGACATTCCAACTTCCATGTTTTAAGAACTTCACTTACAATCCATACCACTTATATATTTCCTTAATAAACCTGCTGAGGTCTCAATACATATATACAAATCCTGATTCCATTAGGTTCAAATACTCACTCAGACATAAGCATAATATCCAACACAAAACAGACCATCCCAATACAAAACATTATAGAACAAAGTACTAAATATCACTGCAAGTCCATATATTTCACCATTGCAGTGATCACTTGTCTCAGCTGTTAGCCATTAATAATCCTTTATGTTATACCTATATGACATACCTATTACACATTCATCTACTTTAATCTTGGCATGCTCAAAATTCTTAGACGCCCTTTTATTTGCTGGCATTCTGTTGTATAATCTGGGTGAAACTTATGGCCTATATCTGCCTCTATTACAGGTATCAAAAATTATTACAAGCCACTTATTATTCTGACTAGAAGTGCAATAATTTCTTATAAAATTATAGGACCAATAATAGTCTTTGTGCTTAATATGTAGGCTTCACGTGCCATACAAGTTTTGGCTTTAACAGGACAAAAGTGTGTACTAAGCAAACCCAGAATGTGAAATCCCTCAATGTACAATACATCAGACATAACTAATAATATTTTACTTATTTCTTTATTATTTATGGACATTTGTTAACCAGGTTAGTCCAACTGAGCCAGGGGCCCATTTTCAATGGAGACCCGAGGAGAAAAGCTCCAGATATATTACACATTTTTATAATAAAAATCAAATCAAAAATAAAAATTTTACCTAATTTCCTCTGGGAAGCTTCTGAAAAATGTACTTCATTTGAAAATATATTCACAGAAAGGAGAATCATATTTCAATACAGATCTTTTAAGAGTTTTGATCAGGTTGCTTAGAAGTGTAGCATCCCTGATAGTCAGCTGTAATAAATAAATCAACCACCATCTTAACATTGGCTTTCAGTAAGTTAGCACTTTTCTTGAAGTTCAAAAAAATGTGAGTTGTAGCTCCAAAGTTTTTCATGAGGTCCACAATAGCTACAATCTCAGTTTCCAGTAGTATTTGTGCTTCTAGCCTGTACTAGCCAAAACTCATTGTCTTACATACAGTAGCACAAAGATCACCATCTTACATTTACTAACAATAAAGGCTAGTCCAAGTACAGTGACTCACTGATTGACTTATACCAGATAACTACTATTTCACAATGCAATTATCAGGCACCCACGGGAAATCTACAACAAATATATATGAAGAGAAATATCCTCAGACCAGGGCCTTGAAGAACTACCCTATGCAAAAAAGGAAACCATAAGACTGAATTTGCACCTGCATCCCTTCAGCCAGTTCATTATCTGTTTTTTCGCAGGGTATTAAAACCTTCACCAATAAAATTTCAATAATCGGAACATGTGGTGCTGTATCAAGCTCATTTAGATGCAAATAAACTACAACAGTCAGTATGCCATTATCTAAGGCATTGCTAAAAAGTTCATAAAAGTCCACACGGCTCATTACACTGGTTCTTCCATGTATTTTTCCATGTTAGAAGATTAGGTTCATAGTTAAGTACAAAGTAATCATTCTGCAGACCATTACAAGCCTAGCCAAAAAAGCCTATTCAGAAGTTCTCTCCAGTCTCAAGGAGGGCAAGACAAGATAGACCAGGGGGAGGAATTTTGAGGCTGCCCATCCAATTATCTAGGTTTACCTTGAAGGTGGCAAACAATTCAGTATATTTTCTCTCTTTCAGCTTTTTCCTGTAACAGACTTTAAATGTGATCCATTGTATATCAGAACTACTATGACACCTTTTCCAATTTTCAGGAATACTTTCAGAGATACCAAGACGTATTTCCAATTTTTCATGAATATGACTATCTTTTTTAATATTTGATTGTATACATAAGTAATTAGTGTACTTTGTCAAGTACCTACAGTTCTTTGCTAGCAATGTCATATGAAGCAGGGATCATATGCACATTCAGAATACACAGAATATTAAATATGATCTCTTAAGATGCTGGTAAAGCTGCGGATACATTTTAGAAGTACAATAGGTGTGTGCATCATTAGCAATAGCTGTACAACATGGAATAATGAAATGATTTTTGAAAGTGTACATGGTTTAGTGTCAGTCAGTGAATGGTCACTAATATCTTAGAACACAATTTTATGAGCAGACCACATCTGTAAAGACTTAATACGGGAGAAAAAGGACTTCCTGTTAACTTTTAGATTAGTAACAAAGAGCACTAATCATAAACAATGTTATACAGTGATGCACAGTTGTTATGCATACACATGCAAAATAAATCCCTGAGTAATTCAGAAAGATTTGTATCCAAATACGCACAGCCACATAGACATTCTTATACCACGGTGTAGGCATTGCACTCCACATGAACAGTATACTTGCAAACTACCTCTCTCTCCAGATCATATGTGATTCAGCAAGGCAGTACCAGTTAATTCCAGCATGGTAGCACATGGGACAGCAGCTCTGTACAAAATAATACTGGCATGTGCTTGAGTAGGGTCGTAACACACCTTCCCTGATAATATATTGCTCAGAATCCAATGGTGAGCAACCTATCAGTGCTGACAAAAAAAATATACCTATTCTGGAGGGGGTAGGAAAATCCCTACTGACAAAGGAGTTCCCTATAATACAGGCAATCCTGTTACCGCAACCAAACGTGTAACATTCCATACAGTGATGCTGGCATGCACCTGACAATAGACGTTTGCACAGTACCACATCCCCTCATTACCATAATATGGTAATGAGCCTAGCTCCACCATCATGCCATATGCCTGTGATATCTTTATGACAGAATATAATGCACTGATGTTCTCTTCTGTGCTGTGCTGTGCTATCATGTAACACAGTAAAGCACAATATGGGGATAGGAAAGTACAGTTGTGTAAGGTAAAGTTACCATAACAGTGCATGTCTAAACAGATCACTGTTGCAACTGCCTAAGCTACACAGGAAATATCCTACCAAGAAGCAGATGCCTGGCCAGCGTTCAAAGTTTTAGGGTATCTTCCACTCACTCATATGTCCAATGGAGTTCACAAGTGAGCCAGTATAAAAGTAGACGAACAAGGCATCAAACTTCAGAGCTTTCTTTCCCCAGAAAAGGAGGGAGGCAAACGCCCAGTTAATAAATATGTACTATGAAAAGAAGGGATTCCCACCCAGGCAAAACAACACTCAGAATGGGGAAAGGACAGAGGGTGTTTATACTGTAACAGTGATTTATTTAAACATCTACTATTATAGTAAGCTTCCTTACACAACTAAGGTATGTTCACCATTAGATCACTATTATAGTGTGGGATGAATACCAAAGCTTAGAAGTAAAGGAAGGAGAAGGAGGAAAAAGAAACAGAGTCCAGGAGCTCCTGAAGAATTGTGCCAGCAAATCTTACCTTAGCTGTGGAAAAGTAGTCTCTTTCACAATGTTTGGCAAAAGTGTGAAGAGACTACTAAATTGCTTCCTCTTAAATAATCTACTCCTTTCCAAAAAGCCACAGAACTAGCTAAAGCCCTGGGAGAGGGGGCACTGTCTTTTTCTGGAAGTGCCTTGTTAAAGTGAGAATAACAAAAGTAATAACATGGGATAACCACTTACAAATTGTCTATTTTGATACCGATTGAATTGTTTTCTTAATACACAGGTGATTAGAATTCCAGAGGGTTTTTGCCCTACCAATAGTATTTGAGTTGCCTGTCTGTGTAGAATTCTTTCCCCCTATTTTTTGGTTATGAAAAGCAAACAGGAAGATGAACAGACTGATTCAGAGTGAAATTTGAAACCACTTTAAATATGAAAAAAGACTTGTTCTCAGATATATTCTATGATTATGAAAGATTAGATAGGGCTGCATCATCATAACAACTTGTAACACAAACTCTTCTTGCAGAAGTCAAAGCAATTAGTAACACTCTTTTACATCAGCTTTGTGAGCTGGTTCAAATGGAAAAAAGTGTAGGTTTCTCTAGTATGATGTTGAAATCCTATGAAGGAGCCACCTGCTTTCTAGGTGGATGGATATGTAATACTCATTCCAGAAACTGTTTAACTTGAGATAAAGTAGAAAAGTGGATCTATAGACAGACAAGTAGAAATGGCTGAAAGATGAATTTTAATGGAAGAGTAAGAAAGGCTTGAGAATAACACCTCACATAAATATTGCAGAACCAAAGGTGCATGAGTTTTAAAGGGGTCTTGGTTTCTTCTATAGCACCAACAAGAAAAATCTTCTCCACTGTATCATATATAATATTCTAGTAGCAGATGTGTTAGCTTACTTTAATATCTGCTGCATGTCCTCAGAGAAAAGGTGCAGGAAAGGTAATAAAATTATATCATCAAGCTGTTAGCTGATGAGGTGGCAGGTTGGGGTATTTCACAGAACTTCTGACTTGTATGAGCAAGTCAATCCTGTGAGGAAAATTGTGATAATTACCTTTGGCTATTCTTAAAAGAAGGGAAGATCAATGTTGCTCAGTTCAAAAGGGAGCTGCTAGTATTACTTTTGGAGAGTACATCTGAATCTTTAAAAGAACTCTGGTTATCGGAGGAAAGAGTGGTAAACAAGAATATTCCCATCCATAGGAATGAAAAAGCATCCGTCTTCCAGGTTTTTATGCAAGGAGCACTGGAGCAGAACTTCTTCAACTGTCTGCTTCAAGCCAAGCAAATCTACTTGAGGAGCTCCCCACAGGTGGGTGATTTCCTGAAAGGCCCTGGGGTGTAATTTCCATTTGTGGTGGTCCTTCCTGGTCCTGCTCAGCTTTTCTGCTCCAAATTTCTGCTCTGATGAAATGTAAGTAGCCTGCAGGGATAGATTGAAATGTAGGGCCACATCTCAGGCTAGCATTACTAATCTGCATAGGGGATAAGATCTGTTTTCCCCTGTTTGTCTATGTACAACATGACTGTGCTGATGTCTGTGAGGACCAGCAAAGGTCCTGGAGTCTACAGATGGTTTACAGATTTGAAGCATTTAATGATGACATCATTTCTTTGATGGTTATGTGCCTTTTGTCCTAACTGTTCCACGCAACTTGAACTTTCGCCCTTTAGAAATTGCTCCCCATATAAAATCTGAGGCATCTCTGGTTACAGACTAAGGAGGGGGTGGAGAGAATAAAGGAAAACCTGGATTGAAGGATAGCTGATTCACCCACCAGAGAATCCCCTTCTTAAAAAAAAAACAGCACCAGAATCTGAAGGGAAACGGGATGGTAGTAGTGCATTCAGGCTGCTTTGAGAAACCACTGTCATATGTAATCTGGCTAAGGTATATAAGAGATCCATGAGAACTGTGGATTCCATAAATCCTAATATTTTGAGATAGTCCCTGGCTGTTATGTGGATCTGTATGGAAAACATTAAGAATTGTTCCTTCTAAAAGTCTAGAACTATGAAGGAGCCACCTGCTTTCTAGGTGGATGAATATGTAATACTCATTCCAGAAACTGTTTAACTTGAGATAAAGTAGAAAAGTGGATCTATAGACAGATCCTGCATAGGGGATAAGATCTGTTTTCCCCTGTTTGTCTATGTACAACATGACTGTGCTGATGTCTGTGAGGAGTAAATACTTTACCCCAAGGAAGAAAGGCCATTATGAGTGATGCACCTAGAAGACATCCTCAAAATACTTTCCAGTGATATGCAATGAGGGAAGATTTTTCTAGTTTTAATTGAAACCACTGATTGAGAGAAAGATACTTTATGAAAAGGAGAGATTCCTGACAACCTGTAAAAGAGTCTACAAAATAAAGGAGTTGTCTAAATAAAAAAAAATGTGAATGACGTGTAACCTGTACTGAAGTATTACTGGAGCTGGGCCCTTTGTACACCCCTTGAAGTAGTTGGCAAACTAAATGGTAAAGCAGAAGAACAAACATTTGGACAAAGCACATCTTAAAAAGCATCTGAAGTCCTTGTGAACTGGGATGTGGTGATAAGCATCATTTAAATCTAGAGTTACTAGAAAATGGAATGAGGAATGAGATGTAACAAAAATTTTAGAGAAAACATTTTGAATTTTGAAATCTTGACAGCAGGTTTAGAAAAGAAAATTTCAACACAGACCTCAATGTCCCTTCTTTCTTTGGCGTATACTACTCTCTCTTTCTGAACTAGCGCAACATGTTCTGTTGCTTACAGACACATAACTTGGTCCCGGTAGGAGGAAACGGGGAACTATGACTCATCATATGGAAAAGGATTCCATGAAATGTGGCAAATGAGTCACACTGCCAATTGTAGCTTTCTGAATGATCCTCAGGACCCAATTATCTGATGTAATCTGGTACCAAAGAGGAAAGTAAAGACCTATGTTTTGGGAAAGTACTGCAGGGTTGCCAGGGTGAGTAAAGGGGAAGTGTGTGAATGCAGGCAGGAAGGCATTGTCATTCTGCTTTTTCAGATTGTCCCTGGGACTGGGAAGGTCCCACTCTCTTTCTAGAACTCCCTACCCCACATTACTGCCTTCTGAAAAGTCTATTTATCTGTCTTTTGTTGAGATTGTTTGTATTCTTTCCTATAAAAGCACTCTGAAATAAAAGGAAAGTTTTTATTAGACATTTAGGAATACAGGACTTAAAAATCTGAGACACAACTAGGATCAACTTTCCCCTTTCATCAAATCTCATGAGGATATCTGTAGAGAAAAATCTAAACAACATTTTTGTCCAGAGGTGCAGTCAAATGTTCTGCTTTCACATCATATGGCAAATTCTGAGCACACAGTCAAGCAAATATCCTCATAACTGACCCAGAAGCAGCTGTTATGGAGACAGTATCAGCAGTGTCATATGAACACTTAAGAGATTGTGCACTAACCTGAGACATATAAGAAAGTAAAATATTTATGGATGTCTTAGTGTCAGAGGAAGAATGATCAGCAATCAATTTTTTCATGTTATTAAAAGAACTCAAAATAAACTTAAACATGTGTCATTGACAATCCCTGTTCGGAGGACTATGGTAAAAGATATTTACACCTTCTTCCCAAAACTGTAAAAAGCTTTCCCAGCTTTGTCAGAAGGAATAGAGCTACATGCCACAAAGTGCTCTGAAAAACTGATTTAGACAGAGAAACCACTTCAGGATCTGCCTCAGATCTCTAAAAAGAAATTTGTAAAGACTGTGGAACTTTAAATTAACAGATTTCCTGGGGGCTTGGTGGCCGACTGTCAGGAGAACTACTGGCTGCATTAAAAGCATTCTCTGAACGCATATCCAGATTCCCTCTTATCAGGCATAGAAACTTGTGAGGCATAATCTAAATCTGCCTCCTGTACTCAGGCTCTGAATCAGAATCTGATGAGTAGGATGACCTTTTCCTTTTAGATAAAGAAGTTTCCGCTTGTAGTGACTGAAAAGCTTTAAATAAGTCTTTAGCAAAGGCTAACCAATCATCTTTCGTATCCATAGCTGAAGGAAATAAAGAGGCAGAAGGGTGCTTCAATTTGCATTTCCCTTTCCTGACAGTTTCTATAGAAAAGGAGTACTCAAACAAAGTGATCATCACTCTGGGAATCTGTCTGCTCACTCCTGCATTCCCAGCAAGAGTGGTTATCCCCTGACTGAATCAGAGATATGAATGGCCTTGTAGGATGTAGATATCTCTCTACCTGTAGTGGCTTTGTAAGTGACAGTGCCATAGGAGTCGAGAGAATTCAATGTGCAATCCAAAGGCCCTGAAATGGCCACAGCCAAATGACTAGTCAAAGTCAAAAGAATGAGGAATCTGGAATAGAAACTAAAGCCTCCCTGGCTACTCTTCTTTTCTTGGAGGCCAGTGGAGGAACATCTGAGGAAACAGAACCTTGCATAACTCTACAGGTAAGTGCCTTTCACCTCTGGTTTTCTAGATATAAGAATTATGCCTATTTCTCATAATTTTAATTTTATAGGTCATTTTCTTTACAAAATGAACAGGACTGAATATTGCGCTCCTCTCCTATGCGTAAAAGACATGTGGTAATCTTTGTAAGGAATCTGGTGACCACTTGGAACACTCATTCTTTCTTTTAGGTATAAATTCTGAGAGAAATAACATATATTTCTCATAAAAAATGGAAGAAAGTCCCCAGTGGGATAAGTACCTGCACACTTTGATGAAAAACTGGCTGACCATCACAGCAGTAAGCGAGACTTGCTGATTGCTTCAAGAGCAAGAAAGTTCAGAATTTTGGCACCCATATGTCTACTTGTATACTGGCTCACTTGTGATGAAATGCTTCAGTGGACATACAAGTTTGTTAGAAGATGCCATCAGATTTGGACGTTGTCCCATATAGCTTAGGCTACTGCAACAGTGGTCTAATGACAAACACTTAACTGAACTGCTTTGTATAGAGTGCTTCTATGCACAATTCATAAACAATGGGGTACATTTGTACACTGAAGTTAATCCACTGTTATAGACAATGATCTTTGTCAATGAATCATCATCCAGAATGACAGTATACAAGACAGTCCATAGACTGCTTGAACATCTCTGTGTGCCAGGAATACCAGTGCCCAAGTATTTGACATTTTGGTACTTACGTATTATCGCAACCAGATTTTTGCGATAATACGGCTTGCTTCCCGGTGTGTGATTGTAACCAGAAATGTATGCAGAATCACACAGGGAATGTTATCTGTAAAAAAACACTCTGTTGAGGTAGGAGTAGTGTAGTACTACAAAAATGACTGCTTGTTTGAACCTATGCCGTTTCCTGACATCATGTCAGTCTTAGTGCTTTTCCAAGTCCTGTTATGTGTGCACGCAACAGAGCAGAGCCGCGTCTGCAGCATATATTCCTTTCCCCAGAACTAGCAGCCCAAAAGGGGTAAAAAGCAACTGACAGTTCACACACCATTCAAAAAGGGGGAGAAAGGTAACACCTATAGACGTGATTCAGTTATTATTAAACACACACATCACAGAAAGCAGAGAGTGTGACATTTTCATGTGAAAATGCAGAAGCGCGAAGGACTGTTTCAGGAAAAGTAAAATCTTACAACCTGCACGTTTGCTACGGGGACAAAAACATAGAGATAGCCGGTCAAAATATTTCAGATGACGAAAATAAAATCTGAGTACTGGCGATGAACATAAGGTTGGTATATTCCCGATTAACTTAGCCTATATTGCGCTTGTAATCAGGAAGGCAGGATCTACCATGCGCTGCATGCAGCAGTATGTAGTTCACTGGCAAAGTGAGACATGCCAGTCAGGACTCCAAAATTTGGCAGTTAGTCCTCTCCCTGCCTCAAAACCATGTGTGTCACAATTTAACTTACTTACTTACACTCCCTTTTCCAGCTTAATAGACCTGCTGTCTCAGACATGGGACTAAATTCGCAACCGCGAAAATCTGGTTGCGATAATACGTAAGTACCGACATTTTTTCTCTGATTAATTTCAGTCCACTACCTAATCTGGCTATGAAAACTTCTTCAGTTTCTTAGTTTTTTCTTATCTTCCATAATTTTCAGTGTTTTATCATGGACAAAAACTAAGAAACTGGAGGAACTGTTACCTAAATTTTTAACTCTCCCCTTGCTGTTGTACACTTCCTGACTAGTTCATTTTGACAGCACTTTCTTACATGTATAAACTATTTCCCATAAAATAAAACATGGCAAGGAAATACAGTAACAACTTGGGAAATAGTTTATGCAGCAATAAAAATTGGTTAATAGGGTCATTACTAAAAGCCAGATCAAAAAGAATAGACTTAAGGGAACTCCTGAAGTAAACCAGTGGCAGGGGATTTGATATACAACAGAAGAAAAAAAAGCAGGAGCTTCTAAACTATGCCCTGGGAAATGCTGACAGCCCCATGACGGCTGATCCCAAGACTCAAGGGGGGTTTGTAGGGAATTATTACTTCCTTCAGGTAAATGGGACCGAAATCATGATGTGATTAAAAATTACCAAGATTTTAAAGAAGTTTGAAATGAGAAGAAACTAAAACAGTCTCTTTAGAATGGAAGTTACAAGCTGCTAACAATGGATACGACTAAGTACCATCCTGTGGAGTTTTCCACCAGCTGTAATTGGTTAATCTTAGTGAAGTGACGCCCAAGGGAAAGGGCATTACCTCAGCAGAAGGGAGATGAAATCAAGCCATGAAAGATCACGGAGATATCACTTTTAAAGGGACTCTCGTAACTAATGCAGGCCATATTCCTTAGAGAAAAGTACAATAACAACCCTGACAGATATCTGGTCTCTAAACATCAATCAATTATGAAGGATGACACCATCATTGTGCAACAAAGCAGAGCCATAGCAAGGGTGTAGCAAAGAAGGCAACTATCCTAGGTGAAAATTGTTAGGGGAGGGCATGATCATCAGCACTAAAGAAAAGGTGATGAAATGCATTTGCAAGTAGTTTCTGTAATCATTCAAACAACCATGACTGCAATCAAGGCAGCGTAAATGAAATTCAGTCAGTCCGATGTGCAGTATGATTGCTACTGTGGGGAAAAAAAAAGTCTTTGCAAAGCTGCAAGCAGAAGCAGTAATATATCACTTTAGCAGTCAAAGCAGCTGCTTAAATAACTACATGGACTGCTTGCATGGATTTGGTCAATGTTTGTGTCCCTGTATATTAAGAACTGGGTCATTTTAGCCAGCATGCCTGATGACCATCAAGATGTCTCTCAATCAGGCACACTTTTCAAGTGGGGGTATCAATCAGGCAACCAATAGGGCTTTGTGTTCTCACCAGGTGTCTGGCAATGACAGCTTTTCTACTTTTAAGACATAATTCCTCACCTGGTAGTGACATGAGTACTTGTATCACTGCAAGAGCATCCTAGGACCCCCTAGCCCATGCATGTGTGCTCCTACACATGCAAGAACAGGGGACACCATCATCAGCTTGAGCAGACACATTCACATTGTCCTAATACTGGCTCCCCACATCATGACAGGCCTCTGCTCTCTAACCAAGGCTATGTCATCAGAGTAGTGGATCAAGCAAGTCAGGAACCACTATCTCTTCCACGGACTGTGTGCACCCATCCTCTCTGCCTGCGTCATCAAGCACTTCAGCTGCTAAATGAACATGGGTCACCTGGGTTATGTCCAGGCCTTTATCTCTCAACTCCACTAGCAGTGGGTACCAGTATAGCTGCAGTTAATAAAAAAAACATGAAACAGTGTACTAAAAAGTATCATATAGGTAGATATAGCTCTTTGCCTGTGTTGACAGCAGAGGTTAGGATCTAATACAACAAAGAGTTGTTAGGCAGGCATACAGCAATGCCTTGCTTAGTCTGAACTGAAGGCCTTTTCCTCTTTTTTTCCATTTTATCCTCAAATTTAACTCAGGAGGATTTTTTTAATCCTCAGGTCTAACTCTGCAGGATTTTGTTTTCTTTTTCTCCACAGTTCTAGAGTATTTGAGGGCTTCTTATTTTGGTCCTTAACGCTAGACAATTTTTTTCATGGTTCTAAACTACTTTGGTTGAGGGCCACCAACTGGAGGCACTGCCAAGAACAACAACTGACCTAGCTGCATCTCTGCACCCTGGACAGAAACTTCAGGCTATTACCATCATATATAACAAATAATGGGCATGTCAAAGCAGAGAAATCCCTGCAAAGCAGTATGCACTGCCAAAACCTCTATTTTGGACATCACAAAGATAATGAAATATAGCAGCCCCTGCAGGTACGGCAACTGCACGGCTCCAAAATATTAAAGTGCACTACAAACAAGAAGGAGCCAGCAAATTGTAGCAGTTCAGTATTTAATTTAATAACTCATGTAAAAACATGAAAATAGGTACCAATAACAGACCGGTTTCGGCTATAAAAAGTACATAGCCTTCATCAGCATAACATTAATCTACCAACCTCTATCACTGATCAGTTCCCCAAGGAGAAGAGTAAACACTGTAAATCATAATGGACCCTTAATCTTGCTTTGTGGGACTCCACAGTTCAGTGAGTTGCAAGTGGAAGAGTTAATAAGAGGATCTACCCTTGCGGTACAGTGGAAGATGTAGAAGTCAAAGAAAGATGAGGAGAGACTGCAACAGGTATGCAGCCATAATATAAGGATACTGTGATGCAGTGTCAGATGTCACCAAGACGTCAAACAGAAGCAGCGTGGAGTAAAAGTGTAGGTCTTCAGCCATAAGGAGATCATTAATTACCATAATAAGGACAGTCTCAGTACTATGGCAAGTGCAGAAACTGGAGTAAAAAGGATCCATGAGTCCATATACTGTTAGATAACATGTAAGCAGAACAAAAACGACTTTCTGTACAACTTCCACTTCAAATGACAAGCCTGTGGCTAGATGAAAATTATCAAGAACAGTGGAGTACAGAGATGCTTCTGAGGATCAGAATAATCAAGGCCTCCTTTAAAGGGGATGATAATACTGCAGTCCTCAAAGCGAACTCCAGAATCTGATAAATGACTGGCTAAAGAACATCCAGGCAAGCATCAAAAAGCATGGAAAGACATGAATATTGGGTCCACAGGTTGTAAAGGACATACTCAAAATCACTGACATGAGCTCATCAATATTGGAAACTTGAAGTTCAGTCCAAAAACAAAAACAGAATCACACAGCATCAATCAGTGCAATATCCATGGAGTCAGAAGAATGGAGAGATCTGACATTTGTAACCTTTTCAGGAAAAAAAAATAAAAACAAGCAATGAACTAACACTACTCAGAAACAAGAGCTCTGTGAGTGATAAGATAGTTCAGGCTGCACAGGTTGCCCACAACCCTGATGAACGTGGTTAATTGACTTGCCACTGCAGATATCTTCCTGCACAGAAATGCCATCTTATTTGGAGATCTCTGACCACAAATGTGCAAAATGCTCACCCATTTCAAATCTGTCACTACAAATGCCAGCGTGCCTCTAGTCTCAGGAAATGGGGCTCCAGATCAACCAAGGTTCAAAGACCCTGACAGCAACAGGATGCATATAAGTCAGTGAGTCTAAGACAGTATTCAGTAGCTATGAGTTATGACAGTTATACACTAACTCATTGGTACTATCCTCCAAAAGGAAGATATCACATGCCAAAGAAGATAAAGATGGTGAAATTCAAATCAATCTTCAATACCACATCAGCTCAAGAGCTGAGGGAGAAAAACAGGACAATAAGAGGTGAAGGTGGCCAAGAGGTTGGTTTTGCCATCAAACCTGTAGTCATCATACCCAGAAGGAAAATTAAGTCATATGAGAGCTCAAAAGGATCTCCTGGATTTCCATGAAAAAGGCTCCAACAATAGTCCATTCCACACTTGTAATACAGCTAAACCAATCCCACTGCTCCTGCTACTTGTTCATCTCTCTCAAAGCAGCTTTATCCTGTAATAGCCTTGCAATAATATAGTCTAGCAATAGCATAGTATAGTATTGCAATAGTCTGGGGTATGCACTGACATGCGGATTGTCTTTCTATTTAAACTACTAATAATGAATTCTGGCTGATGCTTAATAGTAGTGGTACCAAGGACAATTTATGGTCCCATATGGTAGGATCCAGAAGAATAATGCCTGATAAGGACAACTTGACACAAATAAATTAATTAATTTTAAGTACTCAGATCAACACATCCATAGTTTCTTTGTTCACATTCTGTCTCCAAGATACTGTGTGGGCATGTTTAAAACCTAACAAATAATTAAAGATAAAGTACTTATTTTTAATTGCTCACAGGGATTAAAGTACTTATTTTCAGTCAGCCGACTGGCATAGAAGCAAGAAGTCTATCTTTGATGCTGGTGACATGGGTTCCAGACTGGTCTGGGGGTGCTGGTGAGGGTCAGATGGGAGAAAGGCCTGACAAACTAATCCTGCATTCTTGCCATAAAAATGGATGGTTCACATATTTTCAAATGTCCTTGATCAACAGTTTTCTCAAAAATATCAGCTGTGGTCTGTGATATAAGGTCCTTAAAAGTAAGCAATCTGTAGTGGATGAAGAAAAATTATGGAAATCTAGTGGTCCTATAATAACATGAATATTCTCACTTACCTAAAAGGCTAACCCACCTCATCTGTGTGTCTCCTAGGTTGGAGATAGGACTTTGGCCTAAAATACCTGATCTTTGTTCTCTGCTTCTATAACTGTCAGCTTTACACATAAATATTTCTAGTCTAGTAAGAAAGGGCTACCTGATACAGAATTAACTAGTAACATCCCTACTGTCCACATCCTGATTTACTAAATTTAATTTATCCTTTCTATTAGATAGTTAGGGTAAACTTTTGTAACTGATTGATGTTTTTGATTTTAATGGGCTTTATGTTTTTTTGGTTACATATTGAAAAACTGACACATTTTTTCTTCAATCCAGAGTGCATCCAGAAAGGTCTGGTTAGTGGAACTCAAGGAATTAGACTCTACAGGAAGAGTGAGCTATGAATGTGTTTCACCCATTGGAACATCAGAAGGGTAGTGCTTAAACCATATGAGAATTGTATGTTTTTGTGTGTTGGGGGGATGCATTTCTCACAGTCTCATTGTCTGCTGAGGCAGAAGACAGGAACAAACTTAAGTTCTTACTGACTAACGGTGAGGCCTCAATACACAGAGCCTTGCAAAGCTATCCTAAGGGTAGATTTACCTTCAAAAGGAGGTGACCAAAGTCTGCACTCTCTCTCTCTCTCTCTCTCTCTCTCTCTCTCTGTACCTTCTAATTTTGATCCAGCATAGGCCTGATGCTGTATGAGGGAACCAGTCAAGCCAATCTGTATGCTAGTCATTTACATCCACAACTATCTTTCAAGATTTGTGGTAAACCAAAAATGTCTCCATCATGCATCTTTGGGTGGACAGCTTAAAATGCTGGCATGTATGACAGTGCTTTTTGTGGTTCACAGTTCCCAGACAGTAAAGGCAGTACTGGTGCAGGTCTTGACATGTGATCAGATAGTCACCTACACCCTATGATGGCTTAAGTTTCATAGGCATCAAACTCAGGACATATTCATAATGAACATCAGGATCAAGATCTGAGCTGTGTGATCAGCAAAAAGGATATTCCAATCAGAAATCCAACAAGGAGGATCCCGGATGTCACATCATGAGGTCCCTGAACAAGGATGGGCTGCTAAACATATTTTGGTGCATCTTGTCAGACTAATGAGATTCACTTCTGTAACATGGTTATTAATGAGACAGTCAGATAAAGCCCTCGATTTGTGATTTAACTGACCTTCACCAAAGCCTTTGACGTCTTCACTGCAGACTTCTTGAGAAGGTGATGGGGAATAAGTAGGTAGTAAACTGTGCAGAAGGGCAGGGAAATAGGTAAAGGGCAAAAAGCAGTAAATGGTAATGAGAGGGACCTTTCAGTAGAAACAGCTGACAAGTGGTGTCCCCCAGACATCAGTCCTCCAACCAGCTAATATAACATGTTAATCTCTGATCTCATACAAACCATAGAATGGAATATTTTTTTTTTTTGTTAATAACATCAAGTCAGAGTGAAGGGGCAGTATCTGCTAGGGGTGCAAAAACAGAGGGTCCTGAAGCAAAAACAGGCATGGTCTAAGAAGTGGGAGCTCTGTGTCAACCAATCTAAGGGACATGTGATGGATTTACAGAAAGATGGGTGCAAATACGCATGAGCCTCTCCTCAAAAGCCCTATTAGAAGACAAACTTGGGGGTTATTATGTAAGGTATGAACCTTTGGGTTCAGTATTAGAGGACTGCATCAATAACAAGCTAAATGCTAGCATGTATATCCAGGGATAACGAATCATGGGTAATAATGCAGTTTTATCAGGCCTTTACGTTACCACAGATGAAATACTGTTTACAGGTCTGAAGGCTTGAATGTAAGAAGGATGTCACTTTGCTTTACAGTGGTTTTCAGGCAACCAGGATTGTAAGGGACAATGGAAGAATATTTTGTGAAAAATGGCTTAAGGAACTTCATCTCTTTTCACAAGAGAAAGGGAGAGATAGGGGACATGATATGGTACATAAGGCAATAACAGGGAAATGTGAAGATAATACTCTGGCTAGGAGGAGAAGCTGAGGAGAGTGGACACAGCTACCATATTAATGAAATGCAGTTTAATGGGGGCATTATTAAGCCCTTCTTCACTGAGAAAGTGGTAGATAGAATGAGTAGTAAAGGTTATGACATCTGAGACTTTAAAAAACTGCAGTACCTGGAATAAAAGAAAGGAAAACAGCAGCTGCCCTGGGATAGCTACAACACTCAGGCAGACCATGCAGAGTTAGTATCTCCTCCTGCCTGCATTTTATATTATATAATATAAATGCTTTATAATTAGATGTTTCTCTCCTGAATGAAAGTCAGTGTGTGTTATGTTATAATGAGGCAAACTCAAATAAAGCTCATTAAGAAATATTCGCCAGTTCTTAAAAGTAGCAGACTCAAGGAATAACAGGTTACAAAAACTACTGCTTATAAGACAGAGGTCTTTTCAACAACTATGACAGCTAAATGAATAACTGTCTCTCATTTCCCTACAGAATATATGAGCTGGAACAAACAGGATTCCTAAAAGTCTGGAGCTATAACTCTTGACAATGCCTCCACTAGAAAACATATATACATGTGCCAACTCAAGAACTCAAGAAAAGCTTAAAAAAGATATCAAGACTTGTTACTTTCATGCTGTGATTAGAAAAGTCCCTCACATTAATTTGTTCAACTTGCACTTCTCTCCAAGAGGCTTTTCAGCACCATACTAAAAAGCAGAAAAGGTTTGTTTGTGTCTTTCGGCTTTTCCCAGTTAGGGGAACTCCGGTCCGCTAATGATTGGCAGTAGAGTTTTACGTGCTGGCTTGCCGGGCCTAACGAAAAACCTTCAACGAAGGAACGCCCATTCATGCATGTCGCCACACAGAAGGCGCTCTAACTGAGAATCGAATGGGCAACGTCTAACTGTGAGGGGCGACAACGCTACAGCAGCAGAAAAGGTAGGCTATGAAAACTGACATACTCAGACAGACTCTCAAAAAAGAGACAAGGAGGTGTGAGCAGACCTCAGTGTACAGCACAAAATACAAAGAGATTTCTCACACAAAGCTATGGCAGAAAAAATGGCCATCTTCACTACTTGTGTGAAGAAGCTGATACTCAGTTTGAACTCTAATCTCCATCTCCTTTTTCTTATCTGCACTCACATTCCATCAAGTGTAACGGTCAGGAAGAAAGTGTGTTTCACTGAAAAAGTACACATATTACCTATCCTTAATAATCATGGAGCCTTTTGAACTAATGATAACAAGGGAAACAAGCCATTAAATTTTGCTAAGAAAAGTGCATTCCATTGAACTATTAAGCAATAAACGATGATGTGTGGTATATTGAAGATTTACTCATGGTTGGTGTGGTTTAATCACTAGGGCGAAGCCTGAGTGATTAAATAAAGCCAACTGTGGGTAAATCTTCAATATACCACAACCACAGAGTCAGTTATTGCTGTTATACAATGACATTATTTAAGAAAAAAATACTTACTTTTCTTAAATAATGTCTTTGTATAACAGCACATTACTGTTCTTCCACCAGTGGTGATATACTGCTTCCTTGTGTTGATGTACTGTGCATGCGTATGGGACTTGCGTTCCCACCCATACCCAGTACATCAATGCTTTGAAACGGAAGCAACAGAGAAAAGAAAGTCTCCATTGCTCCATTTTTTTTTTTTTATATTAAAAAAAAAGTTTCAGACACTTTATACCAACAGAAAAAAGTTTGGGCGACCGGACCTTTTTCCATTGGTATATAGTGGGATTTACAACGGGCACGCTGGCCAATCAGAGTGCAGGTTTTGGAATATTAATGGGGGGGGGGGTCACTGTATAATTTTTCATATTCAACATGTTTCGGAACAATGTAAAATCTCTGAATTATTACAATCAGTAGTTATTACTTAAAAAGGAAAAGCCTGTCTGATTACAGATATCCCTAGTACAAATGACTTGGTGTCAATTTAAACCAAATCTAACTGCGGCATAATTCTAAGATGAATTTACTTAGTGTGTAAGAATGCATCCATTTAAATGTATTAGCCATTGTAACTAGCATATTATTGTGAAGTGCTTTTTTCCAAAATTAGCTGTAACAGTGGCACATATTATGTCAAATAACGATTAGTAAAATATATACATACATAAGTATATGAGTTTATTGCATCTCCAAACTAGAATTCTCAATTTCTGCACAAGAAAATAAAAGTCACCTATGAACTGATGAAGGACTTTCATCATAACTCACTTTTTAACAGGAATTTTCTACCATCCCTGGAGGATGATTCCATGTGGGAAAACCCCCATATATCAACACATATTTCATAGGTTCATAGGTTCATACTAGGCTATCTGCCCTAGGGCATTTATAAGCCTAGCCAGAATGTGTTTGGCTTTCGCCACCCATTTTAAATTTATTTTGCTATGCCCTTTTTCGAGGTTAGTATACTGTGCCTCTGTCTAACAGTGACACAGAAGTGATACCCGGGGTAAACCTATGATCTCCCATCCACTCATCAAGATTCCTCTTGAAGAGAGTCAATGAGGGACTCTGCCTAACCTGGACTGGGATTTTATTCCAGAGTGAAGGGAGCCTCTGGGTTATGAATCTGTCCCTCCAGCATGTCCTATTTATTTCAGTGCTGAGGTTCAAGTCTCTCGAGCGCGTAGCTCGATGGGATTTGGATTTTCTGAGGTGCAGCATGTCCATTAATTCCGGGTTGGACATGGCTTTATACGTCAGGCACAGATCGCCTCTGAACAGGTGGTATGCCACTGAGTAGAGCTGGAGTTTCTTTAACCGAGCAGCATATGGCATCTGTTTGAGCCCTTTGATCCTCTTGGTGAGGTACTTTTGGGGTATTTCCAGTTGCTGCAGGTGTCTGGTAAGGTACATCCCAAAAGGGGCATTGTACTCAATTATGGGCTTGATGAGGGCTGAGTAAAGAGGCACGATGACCTCCCCTGATCTAGATGTGAATCCCTTCATGATTAGGTGGGCTATATAAAATGTTTTTCTAACCACTTTGGCCACGTGGTTGTCAAATGAGAGATTGCTATCAACTTGGGTCCCCAGGTCCCTAATTACTTCTTCTGTACTTAATGGATTACCACCTATGTGGTAATTTGTGGGCACTTTGTTTTGCCAAAGGGATGACTATACACTTTTGGCATTTAGCTTGAGGCCATGGCTCTGGCACCAGTTGTCTGTTTCTATGAGGCCCTTTTGGAGGATGCTTGTGTCGGCTGGAGAGTCGATTATGGCGCCCAGTTTGCAGTCATCTGCGAACTTGGTCAGCCACAGTCCTTCCGTGTTGGCCTGTACCTCCGAGAAATATATACCGAACAAGAGAGGTCCCAGGACTGAGCCTTGTGGGACACCACTTGTAACTGGTTTGGAGTCTGACATGGCTCCAGCAATTCTAACCATGTGGGTTCTGTCCTTGAGCCAGTTTGCAATCCATCTAGTGACATAGGGGTTTATATTTAAGCTGGTGAGCTTATCTATAATGCCCGAGTGGGGTATTGTATCGAAGGTTTTGCGAGGTCCAGGTAGGCTGTGTGGACCACCTTCCCCTTGTCAATGGCCTTGGTGACTGTTTCAAAGAAATCAACCAGGTTTAAAAGGCAGGATCTGCCCTTAACAAAGCCGAACTGGGTAGGATCCAGTGTTTGTAGGTCCCCAATATCTTTATTTATGAGGTCCATGATGATCCTTTCCATAGCTTTGCAGACCAAGCTATTCAGGCTTATGGGGCGATAGTTTCCAGGATCCGTTGAGGCACCACCTTTATGGAGAGGGACCACTGTTGCTGTACGCCACTCTTTGGGCACATATCCTGTAGTAAGGCTGAGATTGAACAGTAGTTTTATGTTTGGGTTTAGCTCTTCTTGGAGTTTATGTAGGACGCAGCCCGGGACACCATCTGGTCCCATTGATGCTATGTTTTTTGCTTTGGAGAGGGCAGCTCTTACCTGAGCATCTGAGATGTCAAGGGGGCAGCACTCTGCTGGGATAGATATTTGCCCTTTTGGTGGGGAGTTTGCGCTGAACCTGTCAGCTTGGATGTTGGCAATGTCTGTGGGTTCGGTGTATTTTTTGTCATTTTGGACTAATTCTGAGCATATCTGGGAATTACCACCCAGGTTCCTAACATAACTAAAGAAAGCCTTGTGATTATCCTTAGTGTCCTGTGCAATTTTTCTCTCGAAGCTGGCCTTAGACAATTTTATGTGTGCCCGTAGTTTTTGCTAATACTGATCAGTGATGCCTTCCCTTTTTGGGATTTTGCTCTATCATTTAGTAGCTTCCTCCTTCTATTGTATAGTTTGTTTATGGCTGGGGTCCACCAGACAGGACGTCTGCCTTTGGAGGATTGGGTCTTGGTTTTATTTGGGATCGCATGATCCATGCATTCCTGAAGGTGTTCATAGAATGCGTTTATAAAGGATTCTGCGGTCTGGGCCGTATTTTCCACAGGCCCGGGGCTTTGAAGGATTCCACCTTGGTTTTGAGGAGTGTGAAATTTGCTTTAGAGAAGTTTTTCACTGTGGTTTTCTGGGCAGGGGGTGGGGTCGGGATGTGAATATCCAGTGAGATTAGTTTATGGTCTGATCTTACCAGTGAGGGATACACTTCTGGTCTGGAGCATAGAGTCCCCATGTTGGTGATGATCAGGTCCAGTATGTTTTCCCCTCTTGTGGGAGTGGTAACAAGTTGTTCCATAGCATTTGAGTTTATAAATTCTAGGAACCTTTGGGCTAGGGTGTTGGAGCTAGAGTAATGCTCCCAGTCTATGTTTGGGTAGTTGAAGTCACCCATTTTCCATATTAATACATATATTTTGGTGATATGATGTTTATACCCTTTCCTCTAATAGACTAATAATGTAAAAAATCAGACTCATGTATTTGGTTACATTTTTTTTTCATTCTTGGCTTTCATATCAGTACAAAAATCCCCAAGCCTCTTTTGCTAAAAGGAATACACAATCAAGTGTCCAACACAGTCAGGGCATGAAACTTTAAAAAAAGCCCTCCAGCTGCTTTTTTTTTTTTACTCCTCTAAATTCAATCCAACATTTTCATGAGCTTCTTAAATGCTGAAGATATAAAATTTGCACACAGAATTACATAATGTTATCAACATTTTGCAGCCCCTGGTTTGAAATATTTTGGTATCATGACCCAGGCTCTATTTGCTTTTGGCATGTCCATAGCATGTTGCAAAGTTTACGTTCTTCAAAATAACTGTGCCCAGATAATTCTCTTCATTAGTAACTGAAATTTGATAACCTGCTGCATTATACAATCTGTTCATATTATTAAAGTAAAATGCATCATTTTACATTCAAAGAAAATAAATCAGTTATTTATTTTGGTTGATCTACTTGCTTTATACAAGAAAATCGTAGAGACTTAATATTAAATGTACACTTAATAATGACTCAATGTTTTAAAATATCAAAAAATTTCAGCGAGAAGCAGATTTTATTCTCTAGATGATCCAAAACATGGGTCCAAATTCCAAAAGAACTGCTGTAAGTGTAAGTGACTTAGTCCGGTGTAAGCCTGCTCTGATTCCAAAAAACATGCTCTTAGTATGTGTCTGACTTTGGTGCAAGTGTAAAACATTGGAGTAAGTCACTTACACTGACAGCAAATTTTTTTTTTGGAATTGGACCTACAGAGTTATTTAAATGGCAGCACTCCTAATGCCAAGTGCAGGCACACTGAAAAAATAAGACCGAAAATCCAGGAGAAGAGGATATTCCCGGATATTGCTCTTCTCTTTTAAAACTCTTTTTTTGCAGAAAGACCAGGACCCCCCTGCACCCTGGAACTTTATATATACTAACTCCAAGATTGCCATACCGCGGGTAAAAAGGGAATAGCCCAAGAAAATATGCAGTAAGTTATCAGATGCAGACATACGTTTATTAAAGATGCTGTAAATGGCCAAGAACTCCTGGTTCGTTTAACTCATTCCCCAGAAGTAAACCTTAATCCATTTATCTATATATTTACAACAGTGAAGCTGTACTTCAAAGTGTAAAGAAAAAAAAATAACAGCCAGCGTGATCCATAGAATTTTGTGCTTATTACCATTATCTGTTCAAGCCAAGGCATGGGTATCTCATGCTCTGCCTTCACCTTAAAAGTTAGTGGTTGATATTCAAAAACATCTCTACCTCACTATATCCCCTGCATAACCTTCTGAATTGAGAACAGAAAGAAAAGGTAATGTCTTAAATTTTACTGAAGATTGTGCCACCCAAAGCCATAAAGATCAGTAGATGATAACTTTAGTATCAATAATCTGTGAGCTGTTTTCCACATTTTATGATTTTTGTGACATACTTAATGTCTGTCTTGTGATTTTTAAATGATCTCAATTTCAAAGTTGCCCTTTAACTTTGTCTAGTAGTATTTTATACTTAAATACATTTTTTGCAGTCAAAACGAAACCCATTTTCATGTGTGATGTCTTTTAAGTTATTTCTTACTTCTTGTATATACAATACTATCCAGTGCTTAACCAGATACTTGGTCATCGTTTTTATAGTTTTTATAACTGAAAATCTGATGGTAGGATTCCTGTCAATTCTACTACATATTGCTTTTAAAGGGTTGGGAGGGTGGCTTAATGGTTAAGGTGTTTGCCTTACAAACACAAGGTGCATTGTTTAAATCTCACAAAGGATAATTGGCTAGGCTTAAAATGGCTCGCAAGGGCAATAGCTTAGTACTAATCTATGAACCTATGAACCTATTATGTATTATTTGCACTAAACAACTGCACTTCAAAGTGTAAAGACAAGAAAAATACAGCTAGTATGAGCAGTAGGATGTTGTGCTCATTACCATTATGTTTTACTTGACAAATACTAAAGTTTATATTTACTGTTTTGTTAAAACTAAGCTGCATTGTTAGAGACATTGATCTGCAAACACTGTTGGCTAATGGTGAACCTGTACTAGTACTGTTTATCTAGTCAGTGATGTTACACATTATATCTAATTATTATTATTTACTGCTGTACTTACATTTTTTTTCTAATTTATGTTCTTTCATGAAAGCTTTTAGTGCTACACATTTTACAAGATATTAGCAATGAAGGTAACTAACTCTTGGTAATTAAAGATACAAGCAAATCATTTCCAATACTAATCAGATAGATGATGAAAGGCTAGGATAAAATTGTGACTTCATTATCAAAGACCTTAATCACTAATTCACTCTTTACAGCTAAAGTGCATACATGTTTAGCAAAACAACAACAAAAAAAGAATACTTCTTCCAACTTTGTACACCCAGATGATGCATCACTTTACAAGCAGTAAGCTCACTTGTGTAATAAAGTATAAGTTGGACAAATGATAGAGTAATCTACGTGGCTAAATCCCTTACTGCATGGCACTGCTTGAATTACTTGAGAGTAAAACTTTACCTAAAAACAATTAGCTAGTCTTAAGTTACCATGTGTACTCAAGCTGAGGGAGATCCTCAGCATAAAAAACAAATTTACATATTTTTTTCTCCTCCATTCCTGTTGATCAGTAGAGCCATTCACTATGTCACATATTGTCCGTTCATTCCCTGTTAAGGTGAAACACAAGGGGTGGTAGGGCGGCTGATAAGAAAGTATAATTATGAAATCTGAACCAGTGGTCAATAAAACATATTTCACTGCTCAGACTTAGCTTTGTCAGAAGCACCTTGTGTTCACTGGCACTATTATTCACAGCCTTATACAACTGGATCTTAGAAGAACACTCATAAGAAATCTGCATCTCCCCCTTTCAATATAATATAAATATCATTAAATTCTGTCTGAATATTTTTGTCACTGTTCTTTTCCTTCACAATATTTGCTCTACAGTTATATAAGATATTCTTTGGGGAAATTGCCTGCTTGTACATTTTGCCTGAAATGTCATTAATGAGCATATGTTTGATTGCAGCAAAGAGCAAAGCAACAAGATTTACTGGAACAGCCATAGAAACACAGATCTCAACCTCACGTATGTTACTATTTTCCACTATGACTACTACCAAAAAACATCTGCTTTTTACTGTTTGCTGTGTGCTTTCATCAAATCAATAAGCACTTCACTCCCTATAGTCCTTTATCTATGACTCACATCTGGCAGTAGGAGTTAAATTATTGGGGGCTGTAGGTTCTGTCTACAGTTCTTTCTGGGTGGTGACATATTTGCAGAAAATACATTTCTAAGGTAACTTCTTAGGTTATAAAAAAATATATATATATATATATATATATATATATATATATATATATATATATGTATATATACATGGAATTAGAACTTAAATACTCCAAATCTTCTCATTCAGAATTATTACACACTGAAGAACTATATAAATTAATATTTTCACTAAGTCTGCATCTTGAGTTTGTAATGCAATTAAGCAAGACGTTGCCTTGAATATATTTTTGGCATAATACAAAAAGTTGCTGAAAGTGCTTAGATTTATCAGAATCACTGCAGCAAGCTACCTAAACTGTATCCAAGCAAATGATGTAGGATTTTATCATTTGAATGTTGTACCCAGACAATTACTAACCTTTATAAACTTAATATATTTTCTAAATTATACTGCCAGTCTAATAAAAACAGTATAAGTAACACTGTGTTACTGATTCACTGCAACTAATACTCAGCTTCAGATATTGTAAAGTCTCTTATCCTTATTCTATATTTAATAAAATGAAGTAAAGTTAATAAGGAAAAAATGACATATATTTATACTAAAGCCTTGTAACAAAAATCTTTAGAAGGTAGATTCTCTGATTAAACAAACCTGTATAATTACTACTGCTCTCTGGGCAATAAAATGCTGTCAATATCAATAATTACTGAATACGTAACAAATTATACCCATAATTCACAATAATATACAAAGACTATGAATGTGATAACATTAGCAGCAGATATGCAGTCAGAAGAAATTGTATAAACACAACGCAGTTAAATACAGTATGTATCATTTACTTAGTGATTTTGCCATGGGGTCATTTTTTAACCTGCATTCAGTTTGGAGCTAATCAGGCACTCGGATGATCCAGTTTAACATTAAGAGCTAAACTAAAATTAAAGACACTGGCAAAACATGCATTTGTGGTTTCATGTTTCAAACTCTCTTTGGGGAACATGCAGAAACACATACAACTACCTCTGCATACTTCCATGCATCATCCTACACTCTTCTCATCTACTAGTGCAGTCAAACCTGACTCTATTGCTGTTTTCAATACAAACATGCCCAAGAAGGAGTAGCCAGATATTTCGAATTAGAAACCAAGCCATATGCTCTTACCTCTCACCATGCAGATATGCTGTTTAGTTTCTGATAAACATATTTTAAATAAAGAGCTATGACAATGCATATATAGAAATGCTCCTACTACTTTATTTTTTATTACAGAGATTTATCATTATAACAAGAAAACACACACACACACACAATTATTATGGAAAACAGCCACATCATATGTTCTATGACACTGTTGTATAAAACCATAATATGTACATATAGTTCTAAATATGTTCCTCCAGGACCCTTTCAACTTACTTTCCAATTTCTTCACTGCAGGTACTCCTCTTCCATGGGTGGCCACGGTGGTGCAGTGGTTAGCATTGCTGCCTTACAGCAAGAGGTTCTCCGGTTCGATCCTCAGCTAGGGTGCCTTCTGTGTGGAGTCTGCATGTCCTCCCTGTGGTCGTGTGGGTTTCCCCCGGGTGCTCCGGTTTCCTCCCACATCCCAAAGACATGCTGCAGGTGGAGTGGACATTCTAAATTGGCCCTAGGAGTGAGTGTGTGTGTGTGAGTGTGTGCCTTCTGTGGAAGGTTGGGGGCCGGGCTGGCAACTCGACACTGTAAAACTCCATTGCCAATCATGAGGGGACAGGTGATCCGATGTGGCGACCCTTAACCAGGAAAAGCCAAAAGAAGAAGAAGAAGATACTCCTCTTCCATGATTTCCACTTTGCAGAATTCTGTGACCACAGCTTGGGCTCTTCCTAATTACTGTCCTCACCTGTAACTTTTTAAAATATTCTTACAATTTCCTTCCTACAACTTAATTATTTTTTACTGGATAAGAATGGAAATTAAGATTGCTACAATGCAAAAGTAGTACGTGAGCCAATGTCGTCTTTATACAAGGAAGATTCTTGTATAACATGGTGAGTGTTTTATAAAACAGGAGGCTGAATGACTTTCTTCTGTAAAGCAGCTCTCATTTACCAAAAAACTAAATGTTATTGAAAGGTTTGGTGTAGAAAGTAAATAGAAAACCTGCTGTCATTAGACTTGATCAGCAGTAAAAAGGATTGGAAAGACTTATTTTGCATCCAGAAGGCCATTGTTGGGTGTCAGCAACTGCCACAAGCATTTAAGGTATAACATTATACAGACAGGTTGAAATGCCACAGTCAGCATAATATTAGTGCATACCATAGCATATCTCTTGTAGACATAGTTGAGGCCACCATCAGAAGTGAAAAATAGTACAGAAGTAGCCATGCCAAGGACCTGGAGGCTGGGAAGGTTGCCAGACCTGCCTCAAACTGAAAGCCCTCTTAAGGTCAATGGCTGTTGAATGGTGCTCATAAATGGGGATAAAGCTAACTCCAGTTGCTTAAAGTCCATGAGATGAAAGTTGATGGCAGTGCAGATGGGAACATTTTCTTTGCATTATGCATACTGCTCACAACGTGTGTTTAGATAAAAATGTGTTTTGGCTCTCAGAAAAGTAATTAGGTTATGTCATGTGATAAATATACATGCCACTGTGTCTTCTCTCTTCATACAAACCCTGATGCTGTACCACCTTGGTTTATTTATTTTTATTTTGTATGTATCTCCTTGGTTTAAATAAAATTAACAAAGATATATATATATATATACACACACACACACACACACACACACACATATATATATATATATATATATATATATATATATATATTCAAAATCACAGGGCACAGAGGTTAAGCTATAAAATTCTGCAAAAACAGGCTGGCAAGAAAGTTCAGCTGTGGCAACTTAAATATGGCAGGAGGATCTTGTGTAAAGTTGTGCATTTTGAAGAAGTCCTTTTTACAAGCTAAAAGTTGGAAATATTGATGCTGTCTTTGGAAGACTGCATTACTTAAATAGTATATATTGCTTAATTTATACATCCTTAGAAAAAAATGTCTAAAGGCCATCAAAACTGTATCATCCAGGCAGTCAATTGAAATGTTTTCAGGTTGGGGGTGTACCAAAGAATCCCAATCTTGTGTGAGTAAATCCAATCTGTGAGGAAGCATGTTGTAATTGCTCTAGGCTATTATCAAAACAAGGAAGAACCACTGCTGCTTGGGTGAATAGGAAGTCACCACCACTATCTTTGGAGAGTGCTTCTGTATCTTTAGAAGATCTCTGGGTATCAGTTCAAAGAGTGGAAACGCATAGAGGAACATCCCTGTCCATAGGGATGAAAAGGTATCTATCTTCCTGGCCTGCTTACATGGAATTCTGAAGCAGAATTTCTTTACCTACCTGTTTTGAAAGGAGGCAACCAGACTTATTTGCAGTGTCCCCACACTTGGATCAATTCCAAGAAGACCATTGAGTGTAGTTTAAATTCATGAAGGTCTGTTCTGGTCCCGCTCAGTTTGTCTGCTACAGTGTTTTACTCTGACAGAATATATGAGGCCCGAAGAGTCAAACTGAGCTGAGCTGCCACCTCCCAAGTTTGCAAAGAGGTTATGATGTGGTACCCCCTTGTTTGTTTATATACCACATCATTATGCTGCTGTCTGTGATCACTTGAATAGGTTCTGATAACCAGAGATGATTCAAAGCTTTTAAAGTACTGATTTACTGACAGCATTTCTTTGACATTTGTGTGCTTCTGTCTGCCCTGCTTGTTTTATGGACCTTGCTTGAACTTTCACCATTTCAATACAGCCCCCAAGCAAAGTTACAGGCATCTGTTGTGACAGACTGAAAAGGAGGTGGATGAGAGTAAGGGACATCTGGGCTGACAGAGAACTACCCACCACAACACCTTTGTTCTCACAAACTCCAGCAATGGAATCTGAAAAGATAAAGAGTGCTGATTCTGAGACCAAACTGACCTGAGGTACCATTGGATTTTCTCATGTGTAGTCTGGACAAGGGAATCACGATAGTCGCAGAGGCCATGAAACCTAGAATCTTGCGAAATTCCATGGCAGATGTCAGAAACTGATTGGAAAAGCTCAAGATGATTTCATTGTCCAGTTCTACTTTGTCCAGTGGAAGAAAAGTTCTCCACAAGGAAGTATCCTTAAGCTATCAAAGAAAGACTATGGGGAGCAGGATGAGAGATGATTTCTCTAAGTTCACTTGAAACCCCAGACAGAGAAGGAGTTTCTTTACCCATGACAAGGAATCCTGACAATTGTGAAACTAGTCTGCCAAATATTACACAACTGTCCAAATATGGAAAGTCATGAATGCACTGAACTCTGCAATACATAATTACTGGAGCCTCACACCTAGTAAACACTAGGTGCAATAGACAGATGAAAGGGTAAGACAAGAGACAAAGAAAATCATAAAAAAAAATCTGTATTCTGTGCAAATTGGTATACGATGAAAAGCATCTATCATTTCCATGAAGCTGAGTAAAGGAAGGAGTTGTAACAAGATCTGGAAAGATAACATTTTGAACTATTGGACCTTGACAGGGAGATTGAGAAAGGAGAGGTCTGGTACAGATCTCTAAGCTCTTGCTTTCTTTGGCATGAGAAAGATCCCTGAATAAAAATCTTTGCCATTCTGACCTGATTGCAGAAATTCTAAGACCCTCTGAGACAACATACGCTCCAAAACTGGAGGGAAAAAGAGACGTTTGCTTTACAGGATGAAGAAGAATCTCTTGAAATGGAGGAATTTATTCTCAATCCCATCTGTACTCCTACTGGATGATTCTCATAACCCATTTGTCAGAGATAATCTAATGCCACTTTGGAAGATGAAGGCCTAGACTGAGAGACAGATTTAACAACTTGCTAGGGTGGGTGGGGAACAGTAGGGGCAAGCAGTCATTCTGACTTTTTGGACTGTCTTTTTTTTCTTTGTGCCTCAATTCCACTGCTTTTTAAAATGTCTGTCTGTCTGTCTGAACTTTGATAAGACTGCTTATTCTGCTTCGTGAAAAGGGGGTCTTTAATTAGAAGGGAAGCTGCTACTGAACTTAGAAAAGAAGTATTAAAATTTGGGGTAACCACTTGAATCAGTTTCCATCTTTCACTGAAGTATTACAATTTGGGGTAACCACTTGAATCAGTTTCCCTCTTTCACTGCAGTATTAAAATATGGGGTAACCACGTGAATCAGTTTCCCTATTTCACTGAAGTATTAAAATTTGGGGTAACTACTTGAATCAGTTTCCCTCTTTCACTGAAGTATTAAAATTTGGAGTAACCACTTGAATCAGTTTCCTTCTTCCTTTAAATCCTTTCAGGACAACAGCAGCAGAAGGGCCAAACAGAACATTTTTGTCAAGGGGATAGTTTAAAATCTTAGCGTTAATATTTTGATAAGTTTTGAAAACATAATCAAGCAAATATCATAAATGAACCAGTAGTAGCAGCTCTGTATACAGTATCATCATAAACGTAAAAGCATTTTAGAGTGTTTGGCTACCAGTGAAGCAGACACAATTAAGTAATTTAACGAAGTTTTCACACCTGAAGGAAGGTTAACAACTAATTTTATCAGGTTCTCAAAATAGGCTAGTAAAATTTTTACCAGGGGTCCAGGAAAGTAAATAATGTTGGAAGAAATAGCCAGTGAATTGTTATGGCTAGGCTTGTATAGGCCCTAGGGCTGATAGCCTAGTACCAACCTATGAACCTATGAACAGTTCAGAATTCTGACAGTTAAAGTAGCAGAAAAATAAACCTTTCCAATCCTTGTCAAATGGAATGAGGATAGCATTCATAGTAGTTTGGTGGTAGATGGATTTCATGAGGAAAAACTGCAGGATCTGTGTTGGGATATGAAAACAGACATTCATATGTGTCTGAGATACTTTACATAACATTAGACTATTTGTTGTCAGGAAGGTGACTGTCAGGCAATACTGTAAGCTGGTAAGAAAATGTCCTCTGAAGCTGATAATACAGGAAGTACAGCTGCAGGCTGAGGAAAATCCAGTTGTAGCAAATCATAACACATTTGCAGGTATATAAGGAATTAATTCTGTTCCCACTGAAATAAATCTTTCATTTTATCTACAGTCTCAGAAAAAGATACCTCTTCTGGAGGAAAACTGGAAGAAACGTTTTTTTTCAAAATCAGAATCTTCAGCTTGACGAGTTTTTATTAAAGAAATCACTCCCCTTCAGTTCACTGCTCTTCTAACTGTGAGAACGTGAGGGAAATATTTATTTTGTTATTTGAAGTCATTAAAGAAACAGGATTTAAAACATTTACAGCAGAAAGTAATCCCTTAGCACATCCCAACAAGTATATCTTGTCCAGAGTTAAAGAAACAGGAGAAGAGACATTCTTAACGTTTTACTTTCTTTTCCTGGGAGATCTCCTGAAAGGCAATTGACCCGTGTCTGGGATGCTAGCCCGGGAATCAGGCAACGGAGCCTGGCTATGCAGTATACTTTCACCCACTCCTTTTCCCAAAGACCAACATGAGCATTTTCCTCTTACACAGAAGACAACCCTACAGACACGGAGGACATTTCTATCTCTTGATCCTTAGCAGCTTCACAAGGAGCTGCATCAGAGGTACAAAGAGCCATTGAACAGTGGTCCAAGGAGCCAGGCCTGGTCACAGCAGAGTCACCCGTCAGCAGTTACTGATGCAATGACGGAAGCGGCCTAACATTCAAAGATTCCTTAGTAATTTTCTTCTTCTTGCAGACAGAAGAAGGAAAAGCGGAGGAGACTGTCAACTGCTTCATTATTAAGCAGATAAAGCAGCCTGACAGGTAGGAAGCAGAGTCTGGGTGAGGTTGTAACCCCTGTGACAGACAAGTTAAGGTTCTGAGGTAAATCATTCAGTGACAGCCCCCAAAAGTGCAGGACCCTACCCCTTACATAAGAATTCTACAAGAAAATGAAGAAAAAATAAAGTAAAACAGCTTTTTACAATTTTTTTACACAAGCATTCCCCATGTAAAAAGCCCTTTACCAAACATGATAGTCCGTAACAAAAGCATTTCATAGAATAAAACAAATATTTTAACAAAAACAATTTTCTTCAGAAAATGAAGTAATGGACAGTCTTCATGAGAAGGGTACTTATCTGCTTAGCCTTGAAGGATAACTAGCCAATTGCCAGTACAACGAAGTCCACAGAGGGAGTACAATTTGGTGACAAGAAAGCACTGAAACATTTTTGCACCCTAATTTCTGTACTTCTGGGGCTGTTACTGAGCCCCATAGGTGTTAGGGAGTGTGAAAGGTGCCCTGAAGCTTTGAAGGCTGGCCGCTGGTCATATCCTTAACAGGGCAGAAGTCATATAGCTTTGGCTACAGCAACAGTGATCTAATTGTTGAACATCTTTATTGTTGTTTAGCCATATGGACTGGAATTCTTAACCAGCAGGAATTTCACAAAAGTTTGATGAAATCAAACACCTACGTTTCACGCCAGGTTGAGTTTATTTTAGTTTCCATTATCTAATATGTTGACATAAAATGTTCTAAGTTCTTGGGTCACACACTGTTCGTTTTTTCAAATCATACTTCACACAAAATCCTCCTGCAGTATTTTGGTTAGCAGAACTGAACTTTCTTGTAGCACTGCCAAACATGTTCTCTGTAAGCAGAAAGAATAAAAACTGTAACTAGAATGGCAAGTGATATACTAAGCAATGCACTCTCTTTTGCTTTGTGTCTTATAATAGCAGAAAGCAGTTTTCAGTTTGTATACATCAATTTGAATGCAAGCAACTGGAGTTCTTCTGCAAATTTCTGTACTACTGAACTAAACTGAGGCCATGAAAACCTGATTAAAGCTTGAGCTTGAGCTGTTTGAATGCAAAGTACAGTGACTACTGTAAAAAACTCCCTAGAGATTAAAAGCATCAAATGTGTCAAATTCTGAGGTTCTACTGAGATGCTGAGTAACAAATTGTTTCCCAGAAATTGTGCTTTGAAAGGGACTGTCATCTTCTTTCTAGTTGTTCTGTTTTTGAAACCAGTTATTGAGAATTTCAAACAGGCCCTGTTTCAACGTGCTGCTGCTGTTGCTAAACAACAAAGCAAGCATGCAGGAGTGTAACCAAACTATGGAGTCCATGTTTGACTGTCTTGCTAAGGTCTAACAATGGAACACTGAGTTGTTAAAGAATGATGAGGAGCAGCATAGGGCCATTCAGCACCTGCAGGAGAAAATCTGTACCCTGGCTGATGGACACCACAGCCTCCAGGATGTGTCCCAGCACAAGACACCAGTTATTACAGATAGTTAGGCCTTTTGACAACATGCAGGCCTGCCTGCATGCCTTTTTTAGAAAAGCAGAACAGGAAGTTGGGGCTGTCCACTAAGTAGGCCAGCCCAGGCTAGTGGGCCCATTCCTGACTTATAAGTCTCAAAAAGAATATTTTGACCTAGAAATAGCTCAGACCAATGACTATAAAAATATATAAGAAGAAATAGTAGCCCAATCAGGAGTCACAGAGGCAGTAAAAGCTAAATGTTTTCACACATGTACTCACCCAACCAACAAACAAGCCCATTCTCTAATGTGCACCATCTTGCACATAGTCAGAAAATGGCTGAAACGTGAATAAATCAGAGCACCTAAAGTTACTGAGCTACTGGTAATGAGCCACTGCATAAATAGATCTCATTCATCAATCCAGAGCTTGGTGTCAAAGGAGCCCTATAATAGCATTCAACTTTCATCTGGGAGATGTGGAGAAAGTCTGTTTTATGGGAGGCACTGTTAATCTCCCATCAATACTAGGTGATGTGGCTGAGCTTCTCAGTTTCTCCTAAGGTGTAAACTTAGTAAGGACATATGAACCAATGAAACAACTTGTAGGCTTAGTACAGTGATATATGGTGGAAAACAAGCTGCCTCGGCTTAGTATGGACCAAACATCTTAAAATACGTCTACATTAAATGGCAGGACTGATGAGAGCGCACTGAAAGGTAAGAGTGAGGAAGAAAATTTCTGTTTCACATCTATAAAGGCAGTCATACACTTAAATCTCTATATAGGGAAGGCTCTAACAATAAGCTAACAAAAGGAAAATGTTTTAAATGCTCCACACGAATAGACTGGTAACTGTAAATTCATTGCCAGCTTAGCACTCTTGCTTCTCATGGATAATGGCAGCATGCAAGTCTCCCAACACATCCTTGATCTATATGTCTCTGTGTTATTTGCATACAAAATATAATGTCGAAAAGCTGTCATAGGTTCATAGGTGTTAACTAAGCTAACGACCACGAGGGCCTTTTTAAGCCTAGCCGTGCATCCCAAATCACTGACAAGTTCTGGTACCCTTAATAAGTGTAAGCAAGGGCTTGGGAGGTGAAACATTTACAAACAGGGGCTTGGTCGATGAACCATTTACAGGCTGCCTGTGTCCATTATTGACATAAGTGCCAAACCAGGGATGAATTTTCTGTTCCCATCCAATTGTCCAAGTTACACTTGAACTGAATTAGGGAGGAAGTCTGCTTCACATAGATGGGTACCTATTCCAGCGAAGGGGTAGTCTCTGTGATAAATACCTGTCATTCCAGCAACTCCTATTTATATCACAGGCAAGGTTTAAGTCCTTAGCATGAGTAATTCTTGTGCTGTTTGTTTCGTGCATATGCAGGAAGTCCATCACAGTGTGGTCTGACAATGCATTATATGCTCGGCACAGATTTCCCTTCAAGAGCCTGCAGGAAACAGAATACATGGAAAGCCCATTGCAGGGGTCTGCATAGGACATATTACTTATGCCCCGTATTCTTTTAGTGAGGAGCCTCTGTGGACATTCCAATTGTTGTAACAAAACAATTGGCTACAGGACTATTGTTTTGCATATATATTTTTTAAATTTATTCATATTTGTTTCTTTACTAGGGTGGGGTGCTCATCACAAACGACCAACTTCAGACCTAGCCTGGATTGCATACAGACAACAATTCAAGTTACATAACACAAGTGAAAAGGGATACACTAGACAATCTTGACGTACTGAAATGTCGAATTTCAGTACGTCGAGACAAAATAGTGGAAAGTGCAGTTGCCCGAAACTACACTATGCCAAATGCGGAAGTGTCGAATCCGCAAATGTCGAATCCTCCACTATCGTGGTGTCACATTTGTGATGTGTGATGTGATTTGTGGATTTATCTGGGGTTTCAGGTAAGTGTTGTGTGTTTGAGGATATTGGGTAGGGATTTTGTGTGTGTGTGTGTGTGAGTGTGTGCGGTGGTGTTTTTTGTGTGTTTGTGTGTTTAGTGTGACCTCGGATTTAGAATATATAAGTAGGGGGGTGTGGGGGACTTGTCCCCCTGCTTATAGGTAGGTTAGGTGTGTTTGTGTGTGTTGTTATGTTTGTTTAGTTAGGTAGGTGTATGTGTGTGTGTGATTATGTCCTGGTACTTGTGTGTGTGTGTGTGTGTGTGTGTGTGTGTGTGTGTGTGTGTGTGTGTGTGTGTGTGTGTGTGAATGGTCGCGGTTGTGGTATTCGTGATTATGGGTTTTTGTGTATGTGGGTTTTCCACTATTCATTATCGAAATATTGAAATTCGGCATTTCAGTATTTCGAGATTGTATAGTGAATCCGTGAAAAGATCACAGAATATACAAGAGGTTGTCATTGTTGGTAACTGTAGATTTACATGAGCAGTGCAATCAAAACATGTAATAATTACTTACAAGGTAATAATACATATTACAGAGGCATACATGAAATATTT